>NW_020223995.1:0-33194 GCF_003070985.1 Temnothorax curvispinosus | reverse complement strand
ACATCTAAAAAACATAACGTAGAAACATAACATTTAAAACGTTTACGTGATGTTCATGAAAGGTTTCTACATACAGCTGAAATAATATGTACAATGGAAGTTGTTATGTGGAGTCGAGTTTAGTTTCGCGCGCGATCGATAGTGAGAAGCAATGCGTGCGAACATCGATAAATCGAGACATCGATAGGATGGCATCCGGGACTACCGGCCGAGAGCGTGAACGATCGTCTATTGTTAGAACCACGAGACACACGAAGCAAGTCGGAACCATTGGCTGCGTTCAGCCAATACTCCGCTAGCCTAGCAATCGTGAGCAGTCGCTTGTTTCCTCTCCTTTTAATCCATTGGGTCAAAGGAGAGGAAACGAGCGAAAACGAGCGACTGCTCACGATTGCTAGGCTAGCCGAGTATCGGCTGAACGCACCCATTCTCGATCGTTAAGGGGATCCTGCAGCCGTATGATTTACCGACATTATCGTTTTTCGATGGATCTTTTAATTGGCTTTATAGAATTGCAAAAATCTTTTACAGAATTAAAGTACGCAGAAAAATCTAGGGTAACAAACGCGATTTTATATCAAAAACATCAAAAAATTAAAAATATTACTTATTTGGGCACATATACACAGCTGTCCACCTGACGACAATATTTGTTTAAAACAAAAATTCTGCAGTTATTATACATACATAATGTTTATATACATAATGTACACAATGTGTACATAATGTACACAATGTGTTTATGTACATAATGTACATAATGTACACATGTTATGTATGTTTATATGCATACATAATGTTTACATTATACATACATAATGTTTATCATCTGCCCTTGGGAAAACATGTAGGAATAATATCGTGCAAGTAGAAGTAAGATTCAATGCGTACAAAAAAACCCTGCCGAAAATGTTCGATTAAAACCGATTAAGAAGAAAGTAATCCGAATCGATCGGGATTTCTGCACCGAAAATACGGTATTAAAACCGATTGAAAATAGTCAAATCGAATTTAGTACGCTTCAGACGAATTTGATATACATCCATTTAAATCCGAAATTATACGATTTCATAAGCTATAATTAAATCGGTTTTAATGCGATGTGAATTTGTCAGAGGATGACAAAAGTAATCCGTTGCAATCCGAAATTTTATTTTACGAACATTTAAATTGGTTTTTAATGCGCTGTGAATCTGTCGGAAGATAACAATAAAAGTTATCCGTTGCCATTCGAAATTTCACGATTTTGCGGATTACATCGCGATAGACAATTAAATCTGTTTTAATGCAATTAAATTAGCTAGAATTTACCATAGTCAATCCATAGGCAAAAATAATGTCTTTTAATAAAAAATGTTATCATTTCGCAGATAATAAGTAAATCGATTTTATGTAGTGTGAGTAGGATTTGCTGTTATCATGAGTCACAATAAAGCTATTTAAAATCAAATCTTTATTTTTTTCTCAACTGCATAATATTTACAAAAGAAATACAATTTAAGCGTTAATCTTCAAGTGGTTATTGTTTATTTAGGTATTAACTCCTAATATGAGTGTATTGTTTGCAGTTTTTAATCAATTTTCAAACTTTTAAGCAATACAAACAATTAAAATTAAAAATAAAATCTTCAAAATAAACAAATAAGTAAATTAACTTCGCCAGCAATTTTAACCAAATTGAAAATAAGATGGAATTTTAATCGACGTAACTGGCAATCTCAAGATATACGCGTTTAAGATTTGAAATTTATTATGAACTAATAAATTTTTCAAATTGATTAAAATTCCATCTTATTCTCAATTTTTTCAAAATAAACATAAAATTTTCGCTATCAAAACATTAATATATTTAAAAGAACAAACTTTTCTGACTATTATGATGAATACAATTCGGGTGAGTAATCGTAAAAACGAGAATCTTGGTTATCCTCAACAACATTTACGTCTTTCGAGAGTTAATATATAAATTAAACAATGTATGAATGGTCCAAACGGAATTGACCAGCAAATGTCGAAAAAGTCTTTGGAGATATTGCACTTTCTAACGGATAATGTAGATTACTGTGATGATTCTGCCGTGTCTGACTACTGCAGATTTCAATATAAACATTTATCAAAATTCAATACATCTGATGACAACAATGTCATTCTTATTGGTAAATGCTATAGCGTAAAATGCGATGATAAAATGTATAAAGCATATAAAAAATGCATCGTTAGAGGCGTTGTATTTCACAGCCAGAAGTATCGCAAAGCGAAAAGAACGAACGATACAATGATTCAGTTATATTCAGGCGAATATGGTCAAATAATGCACATTATTCTATTAAATAATAAATGCCACATGCAAATATCAAAAATTACGATTAGTTCCAATAAACCGTTTAAAGTGTCGTACATAGATAGGATAGAATCAGAAGATTATGTACATAGCTCAATAGTTCCCATAAGCGATGTCAAAAGCAAGCTTATTCACATAGATGTTGGATATTGTAGATATTTATGCAAACCTCCGAATACATTTGAAATTTAATAATAAATAAAACTTTGTAATAAATACAATTTTGTTTCTTTATTTATATATACACACAATCAAATATAATTATAACAAAAATTTGATTTAATTGCATTACATCCGATTTCCTTTTCATTTGAAAAATCGGAGAATTTCAAATTCAAACGAATTACTGTTGCTTTATCACAGACAATATAAATTTGATTCTTATTGCATTCAAATCAATTTAGTTTTTATCCCCGAAATTGGTAAATTTTGGATTAAACCGGATTACAAAATCAACTCAATTATTAAAAGTGGATATTATTATAACGGATTGAAATTACATACGCGCAATCGCTGAATTTCGAATTAAAACGGATTAATGTTGTCTTTCCTAGCAAATCGGATTCAGATGGATTACAACCGATTTTATTGAATCGGTGTTTTTGTAATTGAAACGGACTCATCTCTTGAAAAAAAATATACAAAATTAGGCGGATTATTTTGGATTATATATCCATCCGATTATTAGTGTTTATTTTGGATTGACAACAATATGGATTAGAATGTAATGATTTCGGATTGGAAATAATCTGCAAAAGCGATATCAAAACCCATTCTGATTAGTTTGGAATTAAAATCGATTACTTTTTAATCCGGGCGCGGATTTAACCGATTAAAACCGATTAAAACGGATTATGTTTTAATCGGTTTTAATCGAACATTTTCGGCAGGGAAGATCCATCGAAAAATTATTTTAGTAATGCAAATACGGATGCAGAATCACAAGAAGAGCAGCAACAGTAGTTGCCGGATTTTGCAAGAGATGGTGAGCAATCGAAAAAAGGACAGATGTCATTTCGTTAGACAAAGACAGATATAGGAAAAACAAAATTAGAAAGGTTGACATTATCAACATCGAGGAAGTTTGCCTATCACTGCAGGATCCTCTTAAGATTACATTTTATACTATTAGTGGATAAAGGCATAATACTATTCCTAATCAAGAGCTTTTATTACTTTGTTGTGCCTACGTACAATCACAACAGAAGTACTGCCGGTAGGTATTCATGATGTAGGACTAAAAAATCCAAAAAGGAATTCTTTACTAAACATTGGTGACAAGGAAAAAAGTACATCATCCGATAAAAGCTAATTTAAAATTATCATTTTGATACATGACTTTTAAGTAACAGACTTTTAAGAACGTTTTTGTCCTCTGTGTTTTAAAAAAATATTGTTTTATTCTTAACGTTCATATTCCTTAATATTTTTTATTTCTCAATATTCGTAATGTGTTTTATTTTTTTACTTATCATAAAGTGATATTTTATGTGCAATGATAATTATATTTAATATTTTTATACATTAAGAAACTGTTTTTTTTTTGTAATATTCTATTCATTTACATATTTAAAATTATATACTTAATGGTTTATACTTATTGTCTTATAATAGAACCCTTTTTGAAAATATTTTGTTCTTGTTTTTTGCAATTATAAATTTATATACTTGCATTACAAAATAAAGCGGTGAAGAAAAGAATAATATTAAATATTTAATTGATTTATTTTTCTATATTTTTAAAAATTTTTCTATATGTCTTTTAAAAAATAATCTTGCAACTCCATTTAACCTTTGTTGTGCACACCTCTTCAAAATTACGTATTGTGCACAGGGGGTCTATTAGACCCCAGTCACTTAATTGTTTATTACAGACGTACAATTCGTTATTTTGACTAAAACAAAATTGCTGGCTATTGTTCAAAGCTTCCAAATTAGGTCTAATAGGTTTCATTAATATCTTGCAACATAAAAGAATTATAAATGATATGTTAACTAAAGAAACCGAAAAATGTACTTTTTTTACTAAAAAATGCATAAAAAATTTAATTTTTAATATTTGTACGTATTAGAAAAACGCGTTTGAAAAAACGCTGGGGTCTATTCGACCCCGTGTGCACAACAAAGGTTAAATACAAAATAATAAAGTACAAAAAATTATTTTTTGTTAACTTGGTCAGCGACCTTTCAATTCGGGACTAAATATCGAACAAAAATATACATAAAGTAAAATTTAATAAAATTAAAAATTAATATAACTTGATATAGGATCTCTTCAGAGAAATGGGAGAACTTTAAAGAGATAGCCTCAAATATGGAATAAATGAGATTGTAATTAAATAAATGCAAGAACAAAATGTTTATGCGATCAAATACAATTTATTTTGTGATTTAACATGGTTTGTCCTCTCTTACCTAACAATTTTAATTATCCTACTATATGAGCGTATGTAATAATTGCCAGATATCTCTGCAACGTACTCAAAATGTTTTGCAAAACAACTCAGAGATGGTAGCAAAATCTCTAGGAGATGTCTGTGCAACCTTTCATAAAGTTCTTTGTGACAAAATAGCGGACATTTTCACGTATCTAAGACATATGAGACATTTGATCTCACATATGAGACATTTGTGAGATCTTTTTTGTAACTCTTTACAAAGGTCTCTGAAAGGTATTTGTTAAGTTTTGTGCTGTGTGGGTGACGTAAAACAACAACAAATAAGCTTGGAGCCTAAAAGTTATTTAAATGATTTAAATTCTTTACAGTTTTTTAATAATTAAATTGTGTCGATTTAATTGTGGGGGGATGGAAGGGTTTTTTAACATTCTAATGATAACTGTGTATTAAGTCCGGCTATGTGATCGGAGCACAGTGAATAGTTGGAATATATATGTGTTACAATAATAGATACAAAAATTAGATATAAATTTTCCGTAACATCTATTAATGCTCGTATAATGGTCTTTCTCATTATAGCCCTATTTAAATAATACTTCTGTTCAAGGTCATATAACTCAAGCTAGAAATTTAAGGATAAGGTAATATAATCGTTTAATTTCTTAGCTTTTTGATTTCATCTGGGGAAAGGCCAGTAATTTCAGAGATAACATCAATGGAGACACTGGGTTTAAGTGAGTTTTTAGCCACAGCAATTTTAGCCTGTTTTTCGCTTTCCGCTCTGCCCTTTTCTTCGCCGATTTTGGGTGCCACGCTTTTGACCGATTTTGATGCCTTCGTCTTTACCTTCGTCTTTAGCAAGATCAAGCCTATATTCAAGAATGGCTTCTTCTTTCTGTAGATTCATTATTCTTTCCTCGTACGCCATTAGATCTTTTTCATTCCAATGAAACTTGTCTAATTCATTCTAAGCGTTACTCAATTCCAGTAGTAGAATTAATAGTTGATAAGATTACGCTACCTACGGGTACTAAATGTATTATAGTTATAGTGAATTGCAGTGTGTAGACGAGGAAGGATACAATAATTTTTGGTCCCCCTTTCTTCTACAACGGATGTGACGTAGCACCGTTTAAAGTGTCGTACCGGGGGGTTGCTTTAAAAATGAGCTCAGTTAATGAACCGACTGCTTACACCTTTCGTTATAATGCGACCAAGTTAATTCTTCTCGTCCGTACACCACACGAAGTATGCAACTCTACTGTTTTTTAGACGGAACATCCGCGTTTCGTAATCAAAGAGCTCTGCAGCAATATATCAAAATGTTCCAAACCGAAAAACTTAACAAATAAGATGCGTTCATATATTAATATTATGCCGTCACGTTATTATACTCTTATAAACGATTTGAGTTCTAACGCTAAAGCTTTTTACACTGATATTTTATTGACAAAGTGCCTTAAAAAAGAGGCCGAAATGCGGGCTGCTGTGCTACACGCCCATTTAGATCCACACATGTTCGCCTACTCCATTATGGGCAAACCTGGATACTCTGCACACATTTGTGGAGAAACCGCGCAGATATGCCATGTGCCATCATCCCCTTACGAAGGAGACCAACCGAGAACTGCTATCTTGAAATACGGTCATTGTCAACGACGCACCTGCCTACCCAATGCCCAGAACAAGAATAATCTCCCTAACGGGGACGGAGATTAGTTACAGCACGGACAATGCCGCCATGTATGAATTAAATAATTGGTGGTATTCTTTTACCCCATAAATGGAACTGATGGCCGTTCTCCCAAAAACCCTCAACCCAAAAACATTGCCTTGGAGAAGTCAGATGACTGGAGAGACGCCGTTGCCATCCATCTCAACGTATGAATCAATTGACGACGAAATGGGGCCGTTCACCGGCGACACCACTCAACGTAACACCTCTAAACTCATCGGCGAAGTTGCAGCTGTCCTAATAATCGGAGGTCTCGCAATCATAATATCCATGAAGTGGAGACCAAATGCACATTTCAAAAACAAATCCCGCTGCGAGTCGAGCGAAGCACCGTGCTCGTCGGTGACAATCAACGATAGCGTTGAGTTGGTAGCAAAACATTATCAACCGGATTCACGAATGCCGTGGCACTCCACCCCTAAGCATCGCGAGGTATTGGATACGGCTGCCGAATTAAATACCGTCCATTGCGCATTGAGGAAGCTGGAGACACGGCTGGACCAATGCCTCATCCCTAGACGACCGCTGCACTCGTGACCTCGCGGTCGCATCTTCTACGTCGCTGCTCCTAACTTAAGAAGGGGGGTGTTACGTGCAAAACCACATTCATGGTTTTGCACTGCACAAGTACCCCTAAAAACATCGACAACGGAACGCACCCGAGCCAATCCGCGAAGCGCGCAACACGGGAATCACGCTTTGAAATAGCGCGCCTCGTACATACACGGCTCCGCCAATCAGAGTCCCCGCGTAAGCACCGTGCCTTCAATTCGGCACTCAGTCAGATACGACTAATTACATAAATTATATTTAAATTGATTGCAATAGTGTTATAACTCAATTCTTCTTTGCAGGAAATACTAAGTAAGCGTAAATGTACCGTAGGTGTATGGACGTGTAAACATATGTATATATCTATGTATGTACATATTTTTATGGAGTCCTTTTTGATAAACATTTGTTAAATATAAAATCCTGAGTGCGATCCCTGCGGAGAGAACCAAAAAAAAAGTTTTTTCGCCAGGGAAACGCATCGGGTTCGTTAATTATTAAATTTCGGTTTCCAAATTTGAATTTGTTAGGATAGCGTGCGGGCTCGCCGCGCAACGGGCATCGTTCTCGCGCGCGTTCACGTGGTTGCAGCGTGACGGGCGGGCGTTGGTATAACGGGCGAAACCCTTGCACAAAGCCAGGACGCACTAAGTGTAAATTGTTACAACGATTGCTTATACAAAAGACGCATGTTAAACACGCGAATGAAGGCACAACGTAATCCCGCGAATATAACTTTAGATAGTCGCTTCCTGCGAGAGGAGCATGTTCACGTGAACATTCGAAACCGGACAAGCTACTATTCATAAGACAGTCATAAAAACCGAATTTTAAATTGTAGAGTTTTTATTGTTTAATAAAAGAATACATTTTGTTAATGGCTAGCGCATAAGAAGAATGTAAGGGAGTTGGAGGAGAAATCCTGCAATGTTCACTAATGCAAGGCTTTTATTTTCATAATTAATACAATATTTCGATAAATTGTGGGGACTCATCCGCTCTCGCGCGGGGTCACCGAACTCCAGTATATATTGGGGTCTCACAGCCCTGAATTCGCACTCCGTATTCCGTTCTCAATAGTAAAGCTTTTCAAGTTCGATTCGCGTAGTTCGCTCGGGAATCAGCCAATCAATTTCTGTCTCGTAAGAACGTAGCCGAGTCATCGCTGATCGCGAGTTACAATAGTGAGTTCCATATACTTCGCTCCCGTCGCGAGCAGCGCGAATCGATCGTGAAGTACAGTTATCCGTTGCTCCAGCCGTGTGGCCTCTCCACCCGAGCAGGGTTTGCCAAAGAATAACTATAAAAATAATTATTTCATAAATCAATATTGTTAAATTTTGAAAGTGTACTAGTTAGAGGTAACAACAGCGATCAGTACCATTTTTCATTTTTTGATTTGTTCCACTGATATTGAATTAAAAACTTTTGAAGAAAAATTACGAAGTTTATGATTAATTATCCGGAGAAGTATTATATTGCATTTTCTATAAATGGTGACTCTCTCTCCATTTGCTTACATATGTGTATGATCGGTGAAGATTATAGCCGATATTAGGATATTAACTCGTGACGTCACGTCTCCAATATGGCCGCCACAATACCCAGCGAGAAATGACCCATCGAATTAACGTCTAATGGACGTCGAACACGTATATAAAAAAATAATTGAAATATTCATCGATTTCGATTGATTTATGGTACAACTTTCGATGACTTTTCGATTTAGAATAAATCGATTTCGACTCGATGTTGATTATTATTTCCTCACTGTAAATATGGGCCGATTCACCGTCTCCGATTAACATATATGATATGACAGTTCGAGCTGAACTCCCTAAACAACACAGTCAGGTTAGGAGATTAGAACAGTGTCCTTATTATTGTGGCGGCCATATTGGAAACGTGACGTCACGAGTTAATATCTCAATTTATAAGCAGATCTTGTTTCAAAACCGTCTTAAAAGTAATATCTTAAGATGCTAATAAGGTACAGAGACAAATAAGACCTACCTTATTTAAAAATAAAAATTATTATAGTCAAATAATAAATTATAATGAAAAGGCCTTGTAAGTATTAAACTTTGCTTTATTCTAAATAAAAAAGACACACCTACATAAATCGACAATTCTTTCTCAAATAATAATCATTTTATAGACAACTTATATAAACTTCTTTGGTAAAACCTTATTAAAATTACATTATAATGTTACATTATATTACAAAATGTAACATTACCGCACTGTTTCGACTCGTGTGTGGAATTGTGTGTGGAATCCGTCGCACAGATGACGCGCGCGCAATAATGGGCCACTTTCCACGCACGTGTGATATAATAGTTATTTGTGTAACAAGTGCTGTAAGTTGGAAATTGGACGTGCGGAGTGGACGCACGAGCCGGAGGCGAGTGCGATCACCCGCACGTCCAATTTTCAACTTAACACACGTGTTACACACCCTATTTTATATTACAAGTGCGTGGAAAGTGGCCCATTACGCGCGTGTCACGCGCGTAATGTACCACTTTCCACGCACGTGTGATGTAAAGAATATTATTTTCTTCTTCTTTCAATCACAAATAAGGTAGGAAAGCATGTTTTACATTGAGGGCAAAACATGACGACTTTTGCACCCTCTCCTTTATCAAATACTTACAATTATTGTAGAACAAGTAATATTTAGTTGCAGGTAGCATGTACTTTGCTGTAAGGTTGTAAAAGGTTGTGAAAAGTTGTAAAGTTAACATATAGTAGCAATTGCGTTTTTGTGAAAATTGCGACTTACGTAATATAAGCGTAGATAATACTAGATTTTACATACAAAGGACAAATAGAGAGTGCAAACATGTGATTAAACGTTACATCAATTAAATTATAATTTATCTTACATTTCTTTGCAATTGGGTAATAACAAAAAAGTAGACAAATTGTAATGGAAGATGTGGAGCAAGGACCAAGTTACACATCACCATCCTCTAATCCGCAGCCAGCTGCACCGACAATGCCGCTACCACCACGTAAGTGTAAATTTATGAAAAAAAAATCTTAAGTAATAAGGTAAATGTACTAATGCTTGGACAGTCAGTGGACACGTGCCTATTATGTCTGGACATCTTTATCATTTTAGTCCTTAAATAAGTCTATTAACGTTTGGATGCTATAACTAAAGTTTCAAAATACAAGAAAAATATTTTCATCTTTGATTTTAATTTATATTTATTTAAAAACTAAAATGATAAAGGTGTCCAGACATAGGTACGTGTCCACTGACTGTCCAGGCATTGGTACATTTATCTTAATAATATTATAAAAATGCATACATACAATAACGCATACAGACAATATTTTTGCATACCTAATCATCCAAGATTAATACTACTTTAATGTAGTCACAGATACGGTACATACGATTGTAACAGTGATGGCTTTTGACAAGGAAAGTCAAAATATGACCTGTCCACATTGCCATGCTGATATAAGTACGCGCGTAGTATCGGAAGCGAACACGAAAACACATCTGCTTGCGGTACTCCTCTATTCACGCAGGTAAGATTTCGAAATACAGAGTAAAAGAATTTTACCGAAAAAATCTGACGTCCTTTCGCAGATGCTGGTGTTGTGCACCGTGTCTTTACTACATGGATTCTTATCGAGCCCATAGGCATTACTGTCCAGCGTGCAGTAATTTCCTTGGAGAATCAAAAAATTAATCAAAAAAATAATTAATTCCACTTACGATAGAAATATGCGTAGATATTGCAGAATTATATTACCATCGGTTATTCGATTTATTGTTTTTATCGCGTATTTCGAATAAACCGTTGTCAAATTATTCACGTAAATTAGTCTAAAAAGTTTCGTCGTTGCTCACAAGTTTACGAAATGTGAATTAAAAACTACAGATATAATCATATTGACTGTTTTCTGTTAAAAATATCAATGAATTATATCATAACACCAGTAAAATTGATTAGAAGACTTCAAATTTGAGTTTCCTGCCAAAGCAAATAATATATATAAATATATATTAGGGTGTGTCATTTTGGAGCAACTTTTTTTTTTCATTTCACGAATAGCATATATACTTGCAGGAAGGTAAAATAAAATACCTGTTAAAATTTTAGCCCTTAATATTAATATTAACAGGTCGCTCATCGCGATTTTTTATTTTTTATTTAGTAAGATAAAAAAAATTTTATAACTATTTAACAAACAGTAATACAGTATTGTGCCACATAGATTTTCTGTAGTAAATTTACCGCTCTACAAAAAAGATCTCTTTTTATTTTTTTATAAATTTAACCGTTCAAAAGATATTCAAAGTTAAAGTTTGATAAATTTTATAAAACTTGTTTTTGCTTCTTATGAATTTTCTATCATATCGACTATCAAAAATTATGAAATAATCAATACATATTTTTGTAGAAAATTTAACGATCTACAAAAAAGGTCTCTTATATTTTTTTCATAAATATAACCATTTAGACGATATTAGGGTTTATACTTTGAACTTTAAACCTTAATATCCTCGTGCTAGAAGGAAGAAACTCCACAAGCCCGACGAGGAACTATCGAGAACGGTCCCGCGAAATCTGCACCGCTAATCGAAAATTGCTTGACGGCACTGACCCCTTCGACCGGGAGGTCTGTCATGGGGGGGGGTGAAGAGCGCGAGGATTCGCTCGGAAACTGCTGAGCGAGCACATACTGGAGCGTGCGTCTATCTGGGTGTAAAGCCCCTTGCACAATGCCAGGCAACAGGCAATAGGAACAGGGAATAGAAATCAGAAATCATGTATAAATGCAGAATAAACAGTGACACAGGCAATAGACACAGAGTTTCCGTCACGTTGGAAATTCTGTGCCTATTGCCTATTGCCAACCAATCATAGCATTTGAATTTTTTAGGTTGTAATTAACGATTTTTTGGTTATTTCCTGTTCCTATTGCCTGTTGCCTGGCATTGTGCAAGGGGCTTAACTGTACGGTGTACCTGTTCTATAACAAGCTCGATGAGTCGGTGTCTATTCGGTAGCAGCACAGGGTGGTTGGCCTCAAAGGTCAATCCCGAGTGGATGAGCCTGCCGCCCACCTTGAGAATACCCGTTGGGTCCCAAAAGGGAGCGAGTTTAAGAAGAGGCTTGTGTAGTCCCTTCCCGTTTCTAATTCGATCAATCTCTTCGCAAAAGGATTCCAATTGTACGAGTTTTGTTATGATTAATAACGCCGAATGCGCTTCAAGTTGATCCACGGCCAAGATCGCGGGCACCGGTTTGGCCCTGGATCGACTTGTAAATCTTAGGAGGTACGCTATTATTCTACAAATCTTATCTAACGACGAAAATCTATCTAACGATAAATATATGGAGTCAGGTGGATCGAGCGCGACGATATCCGCGCAACACGATTGCGAGCGAAGGTCTTCCATCGGTGCGGTAAAGACGCGACCGTCCGAGGGAGGGGCTCGTCCGCCATCTCCATATGACCGCCATCGAGATGATCCTGCGTGAATGCATTATAACTAATACGCAATTCCACGAAATTCCATGTTTGACTTAAATCGGCGCTCGAGTGCGCGCAATCTATTAACGGCTATCGACCGAGAATCCACGAAAATAGGAGGGTCTGATACAAATGGATACGAGACAACGAAGCGACCCGAATGATCGCGATAAGGGGTTTTGTCAAGCGAATCGAGCGGCGCGCGTGTGAGCGACACTTGTTTACCTCCGAATGAGATCTGGCCGTTTGGCGACACCCGAAGCCCTCCGTGATAGCGGGAGGAACGATAGTGCTACGCCAAGGCGGCGGTAGTTTATGACCTCCGAATGAGGTCCGGCCGTTTGGCGACACCCGAAGCCCTCCGTGATAGCGGGAGGAACCATGGTGATACGCCAAGATGGAGATATCCAAAGATACCGTGAGTGTATGGTGACTCGACGGTTATGACCTCCGAGTGAGGTCCGGCCGTTTGGCGACACCCGAATGGTGACACGCCAAGACGGCGGTAATGAGGTCCTACCGGTCGGCGTTACCCGAGTGGTGACACGCCAAGACGGCGGTGTCCACGGACACCGTGAGTGTGTGACGACTCGACGGTGCACGATAACGGGGCGAGTGTAAGGACTCGCCCTCGTTCAACTACGATTACGCGAATATCTTCGCCGCGAACGTGCCCATGCGACGAACGGACGAGAGACATCACGCGTGACGAGTTGTGACCTCCGAATGAGGTCCGGCCGTTTGGCAACACTCTAAGCCCTCCGTGATAGCGGGATGAACAATAGTGAGACGCCAAGACGGCGGGAGTCTATGACCTCCGAATGAGGTCCGGCCGTTTGGCGACACCCGAAGTTTTCCGTGATAGCGGGAGAACAATGGTGCTACGCCAAGACGGCGATAATGAGGTTCTACCGTCAGTGACTTTCGGCGTCACCCGAGTGGTGATGCGCCAAGACGGCGGTGTCCAAAAGCACCGTGAGTGTGTGGTGACTCGACGGTGCACGATGACGGGGTGAGTATGTAAGACTCGACCTCGTCCAAACGAATTATGTATACAATTACACAAATATCTTCGCCTCGAACAGGCCCATGCGACGAACAGGCGAGAGACATCACGCGTGGCGAAGGGCGCGCGATTATGTAATGATCGAATAGTTTCCGCCTGTATTCTCCGGTGCCGCGGTGTCAACGACCGGAGTGACCGCCGGAGCGGTCGCAAGAGACGGAACGCTAGCCTGCTCGAAATGCAGGAGAGAGTGGTGCTTCGCCTGACATGACCGGCAGGTCCAAAGGCTAGGGCAAGTCTTTAGGTTATGTCCTGCACGAAAACAATTAAAGCAAAGTCCCTGCTCGCGAGTGAAGTTGTGCCGCTCCTGGGCTAAGAGCTGCAAGAACCCGGTACCCGGTGCATTTTGCTAATTGATGCTGCCCTTTGCATTTAATACACGAGTCACTCTGGGCCACGAGTGAAGTGGTCGACGCGGCCTTCTTTGACGATTGAGATTTTGAAGTGTTCGACCGTGCCGAAGAGTCCGATACCGACGCGAGAACCGTACAGTACCCCGATAGAAATTTCGTCAACTGATCATACCGAGGTGATTCCACCGACATGTGGGTAACTTCGAACTTCTCCCGTAGCGTAGGAGTAAGCTTCTCCAACAGGTAATTAAGCAGCATAAAGTCCCACTCATCCACGGGATAGCCCATCATTCGCAGGGCCCGCGTGAATACGTCCAATAACACGCGGAGGGACTCAGCGGAATCCGCAACCAAGGGCTTGGCGTGTGCAAACAACCGCCAGTACTGCGTAGCTAATTTACGTTTGTTCTGATAGCGCTCTCGAAGCGCATATCATACGCGATCACGTAATTTTCCGCAGTCAAAGGCAGATTCTTAACGACGCCAAGAGCCTCGCCCGATAACGAGGCCAACATGTATTGAAACTTTTCGATGGCGGAGACGCTAGGATTCTCGTGAATCGCTGTGTCGAATAAAGCGATGAAGGACGGCCATAACGCGAGATCACCCGCAAATTGAGGAAGAGCGATCTTCGGTAATTTGATCGCGGAGTGGGGCGCGTGCGGCGCACCCCGCGATAGGGATCCTTTAATGAGGGATGAGACAAACCCGATAAAAACAGTCACGTCGCATCCACGTCGAATCCACGTAGCAATAACGTGGATCCACGTACTGTTTTTATCGGGAAGCCGCCATTAATAGGAGCGGAAGTGACGGCAGGCATATTACGCGTCATTTTTGAATAAAACAAAATAACTGTATCAAAAATATGTCTACATAAATTTAATTCTAATTGAAGAATTAATTCAATTAAATTGAAGTAAATAAATAAAACTGAATTAAATAAAATAAATTCAGTAAATTAAGAAATTGAGTAAATAATAACACAATAAATACTGATAAATTTAATTTATCACAAAAAGTAAATAAATGCAGTAAATAATGCAATAAATAATTTTTTTTTTAAGTTTTTATATAAATTTAGCAAATTTGTAAATTCAATAAATAAAAAAAAGACAGAACAATTTTTAAAATCATTTTTATACTAAAAATGTGTTGACGCGATAGTCTGAGCAAATGTATGTAAGCTTGTAAGTTATCAAGCTTGGCTTTGTCGCCGCTGGTCGACTCGTGCGTGAGAGTCAGTATGTAACAAGACTCCGAGCTGAGAGCATTGATGTTATCGTACGGAGGTAGATAAAGGCTTGCTATCGGCAATTGTATTGATTCAGGTTAGTTTTAAGTTTACTCGTTTACTGTAATATCTCAGGCCTTTGCTAATGTGTACACATCATTAATATTACAATTGATTACTGCATCTTGCGTGCTGATTCTTGAACCGAACCTTCACTCCATTTAAGTTCCTTACAAAGTGGCTTACAAATCAATACAATGGAGAATAAAGCAAAGTTTTATTTTGTCTCGGAGGCTGGCGCAGATGCGAGAAGCACCGTAGTTAAAGTGAAAAGAATTCAGCTGCTTGGTCAAGAGGAAAGTTTTTTGTTCCCAGCAGATAAGCAGACTAGTGCTCAACATAAACAGCTTTTTGAAATTTTAATTGTGAAAAATGTCGTTAAAAGCTTAAAAGTTCGCAATAAATTTCGCAATGTTGTACTGACTTTATCTAAGGAACTTGAGGATATTTATCTGGACACGGAAGGGAATGTTGTGCTGCATGACGAATATCTGGAAGAGGTCACCTCAGAGCAAGAGTCAGATGTAAACAGAGAGTCAGCAGTAACATTCGAAAGGAAAACAAGCTCTCTGACAAAGGATATAGTGATCGAAAAATTCAACGGTGAAAATACAAATGCGAGTGTTTGGATTAATTTATTTGGGCAGGAATGTAACAGAGTGGGGATTGCCCAAAATAAATACGCTGAAGTATTAAGATTGTTTTTAGAGAAATTGGCATTAGATTGGTATAATGTATTTGTCAAACAGAACTCCTTGCTAAATTGGGAGGCGTGGAATAACGCCTTTATTGATACCTTCTCTGCACAGTCCTGGACAGATATAACGTATGCTTATAACTTTAAGTTTTATAATGGCTTGCTATTAGAATATGCGTTGAAGAAAAGAAGATTATTGTTAGAAGCGGATGATAGCTCGTCTATAAACACACAAATTAACATGATTGTAATTAGCTTACCAAATTTTATCCAAAATAAGTTAGATAGAAAATCTATTATAAATATAGAAAATTTAATGTCAAAATTAAAACAATTTGGTAAGATTAACGAATCGAAAAATGATAATGTAAACAAAAGAACTCTAAATGAAAAAAGACCATGTAGCATTTGTGATAGGTTAGGTTTCAAAAATAGATTTCATTCAGAAAGTGCATGCCGTAATAAAGATAGGCAAATTAAAAATTTAAAAAACAAAAATATCAAGGTTACAAATAATAATGAAATACAGGAAGTAGTAGCAAGTCATGAGAAGACAAAAAACGAATAGTCCTCCCACTTATTAAAATTAAGATTTTTGCAAATGGTTGCCCAGCAACTGGCTTATATGACTCCGGATCCAATGTTTCTCTAGTTAGTAGTACATTTTTGAATGATAAAAAAAATATTAAACAAATAATAGGTGGGAGAGATACCATTAAAGGTGTAGCAGGAACGGCGAAAACGGAGGGGATTGTAACAATACGTATTAAAATTTGTAACTTAGAAGAGGATTTTTAGTTTTTCATTGTTAAGGAAGGCTTTGATTGTGAATTTCTATTAGGATTAGACTCAATAAAAAAATTCAAGCTCTGTCAGGATAAAAATTTGATTATATCACAGAAACAAGAAAAAAAAATTTAGATAAGCAAAATAACATTAATGAAATAAGTACTAATAGAATGGAGAGTATTATAAAAAAAAAGGAAATAATCTTTGCCAAATCAAAGTTTGATATAGGAACAGTAAAGGATTATGAAGCCACAGTGAAACTGACAGAAAATAGATATATTTCAAAGAAACCTTATAGATGCTCATTTCAAGATAAATTAGAAATAGAGAAACAAGTAGAAGATTTGTTAAATGCAGGTTTAATAGAAGAGTCAAGCAGTCCTTATGCAGCTCCTGTAATCATGGTTTTCAAGAGAGAAGAAGGAAAAAGATCACGCTTGTGTATTGATTTTAAAGAGTTAAACAAAATAGTAGTGCCAGAAAGTCAGCCCTTTCCAAGGATAGATGATCTTACTATACGCGCCAGAAATTGTAAGTTCTTTTCAAAATTGGATGTGAATTCGGCGTTTTGGTCGATTCCGGTGCGTGCAAAGGACAGATATAAGTTGGCTTTTGTGACGCATCACGGACACTGGCAGTGGAAATGTTTACCCTTTGGTTTGAAGTCTGCTCCTGCTATTTTTCAAAGAGTTTTAGCAGGTGTGATAAGAAAAAACAAGTTAGATGCTTACACAGTAAATTATATAGACGATATATTGGTGTTCTCTAAGACTTACGAAGAGCATGTATACCATGTAGAGCAAGTACTGCAAGCACTATATGAACAAGGTTTTAAATTGAATAAAAATAAATGTAAGTTCGCCCAAGAAAGGATAACATATCTGGGACACGAAATGGGAAGCAATAGGATTAAACCAATAAATGATAATTTAGTGGCCATTAAGAAGTTTCCTACACCTAAAACAAAAACACAAGTTAGACAATTTTTAGGTAAGATTAATTTTTATTTGAAGTTCATACCAAATCATGTTGTCTTACTGGATCCTTTGAGAAATTTGTTAAGAAATAAGGTATCTTTCGATTGGTCTGAAGAGTGTAGAAACAGTTTTAATTCGACAAAAGAATATTTGTGTACAGTTCCTGCTTTGGCAATTTTTGATCCAGAGGCTCCAATATTTATTTTCACTGATGCAAGTATTGAAGGAGTCGGAGCAATATTGAAGCAGCCACAGGAAGATAATTCCTTGAAGTCGGTGTTTTTCTTTTCTAGAAAGTTGACAGAGGCTCAGAAAAAGAAGAAAGCCATTTTTATAGAATGTTTAGCCATTAAAGAAGTCATTTTATATTGGCAATTTCAATTGTTGGGGAAAAAGTTCTTGGTATTTACGGACCACAGACCCTTGAAAAATTTCAATATAAAAAAAAGTAATGATATGGAACTAGTGCAGATTTTGAATTATATTTCACATTTTGATTTCGAAATTGTATATAATCCGGGTAAAGACAATATTGAAGCTGATTGTTTGTCTAGAAATCCGGTTTTGGAATCACACGAGGATACAGATAATGATTCTGTGATTAAAACTTCAAATTTATTGAAATTGAATAATATCAAAGAAAATCAGAAATTGTTAAAGATCGATGATAAATGCATTATTAAAGATGATATAATTTATAAAATTTTAAATAATAGAGAGAAAATATGGATCACTGAAGAATTCGGAAAGTTGCTCATTACTGATATACATGTTGATCAGGGTCATATAGGCACAAAACATTTAATTTTAACTTTTGGCCAAAAATTTTATTTTAAAAATATGTATAAACACATAAGATTGACTTGTAGATCTTGTGAAACTTGCATTAAAAACAAATCAAGAATAGGCTGCTTTAAAGCACCTTTGTCTCAACTCGGTCCAGCAAAAGAACCTCTCGAAATAGTGTCTATAGACACAATAGGAGGTTTCAAAGGTAATAAAAGTACAAAAAAATATTTACATTTGGCGGTGGATCATTTCACAAGATTCGCTTACATAATAACTTCAAAGACTCAAGTGGCAAAGAATTTCATAAAATTGCATCTTGCGTGCTGATTCTTGAACCGAACCTTCACTCCATTTAAGTTCCTTACAAAGTGGCTTACATGTATATTATTACCTTCCAGCTCTGAAAATTAAAACTTTTTAGAAAATAAGGAAAATATTACGATCAGTAGTTTAATTAACAAAAATTATATTCTTAATACATCTCCATGTTTTGAGGGTTTAGAAAGAGGATTTGTAATCAATGAGTTTAGTAATTTTTAAATAATTTAAGAATAAAATAAAGAAAACATTTTTATTTCATTAATAAGTCAAAAGCGTGATTTCTCGAGAGAAGTATTAGTCTTTGCTTCGCTCAAATAAGACAGATATGAACAATTTGCTGAAAATTTGAAATAATATGTACAATTTAAAATTATTTATAATTAAACAAAATTTAAATTATAGACATTTTTGTTTGTGTTCAAAAAACGCAAAAAATTATGAATACAAAAAATCTCGTTGATTTTAATGTTGAACATTCATGTATGACGAATAATAATGGTCTGCGTGATTTGATTTACACGTTCTTAGGATATTTTTGCCTAAAAATAACAATAAAAATGAATTAATGAATATTGAATATTATTAATAAATAATATTAATAATAAATGAAACATGCAGGTATAAAAAATACTTCTTTAACTGCATTAAATGTCAAACAAAAATATCGAAAAAGATTAATTGTGTTCAGAATGATTGCTTGAAGTTTGTTCTTCAATATAATCTTTTAAAATGAAATCAAAGTAATATCATTTACTTGCCAATTTTTTTATGATTATTATTCGAATAGTATAAATAATTACCTAAAATAGTTGTAAGTGAAGATAAAGAAAGAGTTAGCTGATCAAAACGATTGGGAACTGCTGTTGGGTTTAATTTTTTTTTCCCAATTTTTTGTGCATTTTACCACATTTCATCCGAAAAATGTTTCTATAATAAGAAATATAAGTTAAATATAAATTAAATATAAGTAAACTCATAACACAAAAAACTTGAATACTTACTTCACATAATGTTGAATACTTTTTAGGAAATCAGTTATCACGCCCCACATTTTTTATCCATTTTGCTCTTCGGTTCGGAGAGGTAGGGAAATGGCACATTTTGAAGCCTTTTTTACTTGAATTGCCACAATTAACTGCTTTGCAATATCGCATTTTCTAAATAATTTATATTTATCAATATTAGTTAATTTGATGATTTATAGTTGAGGTTATGTATTCCCATTTCAGTGTTAAATGATAATATAAAATCACATTCAATTGTAATAAAAATGAATTTATTAAGTACAATACTTACACTTTTATTTTTTCCTCACTTTATCAGTTATAATATTTCTTACATTTCTTCCTGCCTCGTTTTAGAGGACAATACGGCCTGTTTTGATCACTTTCTTCTACGGCCATTAGTGACATATACTGTACATTAGCTGTACACTATCTTTATATACTCTTAATATACTCAAAGCGGAAGTATCCCATTAATGGCGGACGACCAATCCGCATCCTGCACCCTCGGTGTCTTATCCCTCATTAAAGGATCCCTAACCCCGCGAGAATGCGTCGGTCCCCGCGCGGGACCGAAGCTTTCATACCGCCCTATCACGGCAAAATGCATTTGGTCAAACTCGTCACGTATTGCGTCTTCGATGGCGAATTCTTCATCAGTAGCATCTTGTATTACTTAGGCCGGTATTCATAGTCGGTTCTTATATTTAAGACCATCTTAAGTACAATTTTAAGATGTCATTAACCAATCACAGAGCCGTATTAGCATCTTAAGATATTACTTAAGTCGGTCTTGAAATAAGATCTGATTATGAATACCGGCCTTAGAGGTGAGCCTCCTCCAAATCCTGAACTAATTGGGCAACCGTCGGATAATGAACAAGAAAGGTCGGTCTCATAGCCACGTTGTCTACCGCGAGCATCGAATATTGATGTATTTCTCGCATACGCCGAACGCACAGTTCGCGCCGCGACTTACAGCCCTTATTCATCTTGAAGCCCGATGAAAGTCGGAGTATGATATTTACAGAGATAGCTAATGAAGGCGAAGGCAGCCAGCAATAACAACGTACGAAGTTGTCTCGCTTCGGAATGCGGAGACCGTTTTGGTCGAAACAATGGGCGAAAGCTCGGGCGAAAGCACCGCGCCGCTCGCCAAGGCCGAAAGGGGGACGGACGACTCGAGTTCGAACAAACAATCGATGGAATGTACTCGAATATTCGATCGCCTTTAGCAATGTTAATTTTCACGACGAAGTCTGCAACGATTATGCAGAATTTTAGAATAATGGCGCGCGAGCCAACAAATCTACGATTATCAGCGGATGTCTCTGTCTCGACGTGCCGATGCGACGAATGAACGAGAGAGATCACGCGGGGCGAAGCGTGCACGCGCCGCTTATTCCGAATTAATAAGTGCTGCAACGATTATGCAGCGATTAGCAAGGGGGCTCGAGATGATGGCGCGCACGCAAGCAAAACGACAATTACGCGGATATCTTCGTCGCGACGTGCCAAGTGCGACGAAGGACGAGAGATATCACGCCGGGTGCACGCGCACGTGCCGATTATTCGATACAATATATCTGCAACGAATTTGCAGCGATTAACGAGATAGATTTATGGATTGAGATAATGGCACGCGCGCAAGCAAAGAAAAATGAAAAATACAATTACGCGGATCTCTTCGTCACGACGTGCCGAGTGCGACGAAGGACGAGAGCGATCACGCGGGATGAGCGTGCACGCGCCGATCACTCGATACGATGGCGAAAGTGGTCGAACAATGGCACGCGCGCAAGCGAAATTGCACGCGCCGATTAATCGAGACGACGAGACGAATAATAATTAGGCGATGTTTAAGCGAATCGCGCGAAAGGTCGGCGGAGTTTTCTAACGTGAGAAAGAATAATCCGGTTCAAAGGACCAATGCTCGGGGGGGGGGAGGGGGGTGTAAGACCGTCCCCGGATTCGCGAATTGGTCTACATGCTGGTTTTCGAAGGACCAGAAGGACCGTTCCATCGCGAAATTAAACGTAATAATAAGCGAAAACAATGCGAAACCAAGCGACTCACCGTTCGTTGCCCGTTGCCCTCTCGGATGGTGTTCTCTCGTATCTCTCTATCTCTCTCTCCTTCGTCCTTCCTTCTGGCAAGTCCTCCGTTGTAAGCGAGAAGGCGAACAGGCAAGCAAGCAGGCAAGGCACGATAGACAAGCAAGCAGTGCAAGGAAAGCAGGCAAGGCCCGAGATAGGCAGGCGAGCGGTGCAGTAGAGAAACACGCAAGCAAGGCACGAGCTTGAAGGGAGTCGACTCCTCGTGCTCCAAAAAATGTGTGTATTGACCAGTTCACGTTCGAACAGCGAATGTCTGCTCCGGTACTCCTCGGCTCACGCACCTGCGAATTGCAGCGCGAGCGAGTACCAAGATCCAATAATTGGGCGGGCCACCCGCGGGCGGGCAGCACGAGTCGGGTGAGCCGCGCGAAATATTGCCATGCTAACGATCGCGATCCGCCAACGTTCCGCGCAACTCACTAAACGCGAATTTTAAGTTGCCAACGGCAACGATTCAACAATGTTTAACTAATGATACGAGACGCAACTTATCAACTATTGTAATAGGTAACGTGAACATCAAACAATCAACTTAGCGACTAATATGTACACGCAGCAACTATATACACGTGAGCTCCATACATAACTCTTAAGTAACTTCAAAATGTTACAAAGTATTTTTAATTTAATTTAGAAACAATTTACAGCACTTTCTGAATATATTTGAAGTACCTCCAATACATCTTTAATTACAATAACTTTTAAACTAGTAAGAGAATTTTGCTGAAATTTTACACAGATACTTAGACATAATAATAGAACAATCTATGAAATTTTTAGATTTTTGGTAATGCTTTGAGATGTCACACATACATCCTTAATAAGAGGCAAGTAAATTTATATATGTATTTAGGGATCTTGGAATCTTTAAAAGAATAAACAATGAATAATGCGTATTTTTGATACTTTTTGTTTCCAGAGATATTGTTCAATTAGATTATGAACTAGGCTGAGAATAATTCAGAAAGTAATATCAGATATAGATATCTTGTAAAATATTAGAAATGACATATAGTTGCTAGAGTTTTTCAATTTTTTCTTATCTCGATAATGTTTTACGTCAGGAATTCTTTAGTGAAAATTATATCATATACTCCAGAATCCAAAAAATTTTTTCTAACAATAAGTGTAAATACATAATGTAGGAATTGAATATTGAATAAGTTAAAGAGAATTACATATAAGGTAAGTTGAAGGAAGATGCCATAGTTAAGAAATGCTGTAGTATAGAAATATGAATAATCCAACGTCATAATCGCTTCGGGATTTTTGCAAAATAATATTTAAGCTTCCACATAACTATAGCCACCCTAAAAATTATCATTAAAAAGTTACAATTTGGTTATATGTTTATCCCTGCAAAACTGGCATTTTCCCCAATGCCTAGGTAAGAGGGGGTAACGGCCGGATATACAACGGGCGTTACAAATAAAAGAGGAATATGCCTCTTTTTGCGAGTATAGTATCGAGCGAGATCTTCATCGGGATGCGGAAAAAAACGAGATTTCCACGCTCGATCTTCACCAACATAGATTATAAGAGCACTATCAAAATTATCAAGTCGCGCCCGAATTTCTAAATGGAAACTCGGCCACGATTATGCACGTGTGAGAAATACGCTTGATGCAGAATTCGACATATACAGGTGGGCTATCTAAAATGAGCGCGGCGTTTCGCAATTTGACCGAACGGAGTACTTAATGTGTAAATTGCAAAAGAAAGTTTGCCAGGACGAGTGTGCTAGGATCGAGTGGAACTTTATGAATCGCAGCATGTTGCGCGATGTGGGAAGCGAGGCAATGAGGAAGCATTTTGTCAAGTATATAACATATTCACTGGAATCTCTTGAATATAAAGACCGAACGATTCGTGTTAAATATCAAAATTACATCCAAAGATATAAATATTGGCCGTTTCAATTTATGGTGAACACGAAAAAGAGCAGCGATAGACAACAGAAAGGAGAATCGGCCAAATGTCAGCTTTATCAGTGTTACGTCGTGCTTATCAGAATTCGTTTCCCCGGGAAGTAAGAGCGAACTTCCGGCGAACATTTTAATACATGATAAATAATCATATTGATATTAAAGCTTAGAGATACATCCTCTCTAAATTTTAATCAAATCTTTTATAGTAAAAAGCACTCGCGTAGTCGCGCAATTGTATACCATGACGCGTTAAGCGTGGCCGAGAAGATTGACTTGGAAAAGGATATCTTCTTTATAGAACCTTAGAGTAAAAATTTAAAAGGACGAGAATAGAAAAAAGTTGCTACGATGTAATATTTAAAAGAATATCACGTTTATTTAATAATTGCAACATTCATTGTATATAACGCTTTCTTTAAAAAAAAATCGTCATAATTAAGAAGGTTTCTTTAATCTATTTTTGAACAGTCGATTCAGTTGGACATTGAAATAACGCAAAGTACTCCGTTAACTTCGGAGACTAGCAAACCTGTGTTTGTCATAATTGAGATCAAACTTTTTTATCCACTCGTTTCTTATAGATTCGAAACCGATCTCTCACACATACTACGTTTACGCAAGCGTTACTTCTGTAGTAACTTACGATAATTTACTCCGCGTAAACGAGTGAATTATTGTAAGTTACTACAAAAGTAACACTCGCGTAAACGTAGTAACAGAAAAAAAATTAAGTTGCTTCAATTAAACGTCGACGTCACGGGCTGTCAAAAACATAAATAGTTAATTTAATTGAATATTATTGAACGAAATATTCTAATTATTAAAACAATTATTTGATGTTTTTTATTCCTTAATATTACCAGTTAAGAAATAATGGGCTATGAGAGCCGATGCAAGATCAAATATGCGGAAAATTATATTTATCTTACAATTAGTCAACACATTAAAACATTAAAATTCAAACGTTTTGGTCTTCAAATCGGGCCCTCTTCAGTGACTCATGTATAAAAAAGTTGGAGGCTAAAGCTACCGTTTTAAGTATCTTATTATTCGGACATTTAGAAGCAATTAAATGTCTAGACTCAAATACATCTGATAATTTTTATCCGTTAATTCGAATATAATAATATTTTCATTAATGACTAACTATTTGGATATGAAACATTGTAATGGTAAATTTGTATTTCTCGACGGATATATCATATATTGGCTGTATAATGTGAATAATTATAAAAATTGTATCAAACGCAAATGTTAAATATTTGATTCAAATTTTTATAATATCCCAGACAGCACAATGTCTAAAATCGGGACGTAATAAAGACGTCTTTTAGTCATTTTTTTGTAAGACGTCTGAAAGATGTCCAAAGGATGTCTTTTAGACGTCTTATGTCCCGCTTTTGACCATGTGTGCTGTCTGGGATGTACCTACGTTAAACACGAGGGGGTAACCACTAAATGAAATCGTGGGACAATGTCCCCGAAATCATTATGAAATCATATAAAATCATTAGAAATCATATGAAATCATCAGAAATCATATGAAATCACCATCAGAAATATAAAATCACTAGAAATCATATATGAAATCAGCAGAAATCATTTTGAATCTCCATGTTATCACTGGAAATCATGTAGAATCACCATATGAAATCACCATGAAATCCTCAGTGAAATTTGATAATATCATATCAAATCTCGTATACAGTGTTGAAACCGTGTCGCATCGTGACGTGTTCTATTGATTACGATCGATTATCAATCGCTCTCGCAAGCGCCCTCCCCAGTAAAGTTAGGTTAGGTTAACCACGGAATGAGATGGCTGCGTGTCAAAAGCGTGCGTGTAGAATCTCTTAACGTTGCTGGATTCTAATATAGTTATTTTCTCGAGTGTTTTCTACTCAGGGTATGATGGACGACAAGAATGACCGAGAAGACGGTAGCCAGCTTGGCAACAAGTACGACGCGGTGATACCTAAGTAACAAAATCTACTTTAGTGTTATTGGAACTCAGACAGAGACTCAGGAAGAGGATCAAACAGCTACAGACGTAATGTGGCACATTATAAAGAAAGGAATGGGGCTGAATATTCCTGTATACTTAAAAAATATCATGCGTCTTAAAGGATATGACACACCCATTGCTATAGAGAAAATGTCGGCAGATACTACTAAAGAGCTGGAATTGTTTGGTAGAACAGAAATGCTCAAGTTCATAAAAGAGGGTGAAAAGTACAGCGACTATTTCAACAAATATCATATTTGTCCTAGTGAGTTCCGCATTCCAACCGGACATAAGGCACTACTCGATGAAATACAGAAATTCGTTGCTAACAAACTCTCCACGGATAGAATGTATTTTATGCCTGAGTTAAGGCTTAAAAAATCCAATTGTCAACCCCGAAAATTAACAGAAAATTTTAATCAGAAGCAAAAAGTCTATGCAAGTCGAGTGGCAAGTAAACTTTCAAATGAAGACCTTGATGAAGGCTCCTTACCAAGCTCTTCGCAGCATGCCAACAGTAGATCAAATCCTGACACTTCCACTGATATCAATTTGAACGCTGAGCATGACAGTCTTTATGCCTTAATAATGGTATGGTTAAAGAAACAAAGTAAAGTAAGTATATAATTTAATACAAATATCTAATTTTTATGTAAGTACACGGAGAAAACAGCTATGGTTGTTACCTTGGTTGTTACATTCGTACTCTCTACGATTAGAAAACAAAGTTATGTGAATTAACGTTAAATAAATATTGTATTAATAATTGGTGTTGCTACATTAGCCAAGTGATATCACTAGTGTTTTCTCCATGTAACTACGTAATAATAATCTAAATTAAAATAATGTTAAATTCAATTTCCTAAAATTATTTATTATTTACAGGTAAGTAAAGAAGTCGAGAAGCAAGTTGTTGAAAAATTTTCGTCTGCTTCTATAGAAATAACCATCATTGAAGAAGGAATAAAGGATGATTCAGAGAGCTCTGACTATGTTGCTAAAGTCGGGGCTAATATTATTTGCCCTATATGTCAGAAAAAGACAAAAGCCCATAAACTCGAATATGGGAAACAAGGAAAAATGAGATGGGTAAAATCAAATTTGAGAGGCACTTCAAATCTCATTTTTCCAATGCGGGTAATCCTCGTGATACACCGATACACATCAGTAACAATCCTACTGAGAAGACAAAGCAAATGCCTCTTGAGAACTTTTTATTGCAATTCTCTCCACAAAATCACTCGCAAAATCAGCTTGAAGACGATGAACCGGTGAACATCTCTGAAACGGAGTTCGGGGGAATAACTTCTTGGAGTAATCGAGGCGCATATTGCTTCAGAAAAACACCCTCACCATCGCGCGCCAATAACTTGAAAGACAAAATTATAAAACGCAAGGACAAAAGATCTCGATTCTACAAGGCACAGAGATTACGTTATAGATCTATTGCAAAAAACCAAACTCGAATACCGCAATTTTTTTAAATTTTAAATGACATTGACTTAATTTTACAAAAAAATAAAGAGTTAGAAATATGTTTAAAGAATGCTTTATTAATTCAAGAAGAAAACTCGGGAGAAAATGTTAGAGAAAATTATGATAAAAAAATACTTTTTTTTTACAAATATTAATTGATTCTGCTGAAAAGAATTTAAACGTGTCAAACCGAGAGTCAAATACCGGTTTTAGATACAGTAAGACACTCAAGTTATTTTCAATATATATATATTTATGCTTGGAGGGAAATTACTATACGAAACACTGTATAAGAATCTTCCATTAACGTCTGTAAGTAGATATTTGCAAAAAAATAGACAAAAAATAGTTGAGGGAGAATTACGTTGTGATCAATTGAAATCTTACCTACGTGAAAGAAACTTGCCTTCTATTGTATGGATCTCGGAAGATGCTACAAGAATAACTGGTAAAATTCAATATGATCCCTCAACAAATCAGTTAGTAGGATTAGTTTTACCACTTAATGAGCATGGAATGCCTGTATCGTATTCATTTCTGGCCAGATCAGCGAAGGAAATTGAACGTCATTTCAATGAAGGAAAGACTGCCTCATTAGTTTATACCATTATAGTACAACCCATTGCAGAACATTCTGGTCCATTTTTTCTGTCATTATTTTGTACTGATAATAAGTTTACCTCACAGAATATTACTAAACGCTGGAAATTTATTCTTAAAGAACTAGCTGCATTTGGAATAACTGTACTCGGATTTTCATCAGATGGAGACCCTCGTTTATTAAAAGCAATGCGCATAGAAACACGTTTAGGAATTTCACAGGTATGCAATACGGCACATCCAAAATTTACCTCAAATTGGCCTTGGTTCAATGCTATATATACTGACAATTATTTTGTACAAGATACCATACACATAGCTATAAAACTTAGAAACAGATTATTGAAACCCTCTATTTTGCTACCGTTCGGAAACACACTTATTTCTGTAAGTTATTTAAAAATACTGATAAATATTGTATCCCCAAGGACAAGCATTTGTTATCTTTGTCCGATATTGAACCTAAGGACAAAATGAATTTTGAATCTGCTAACAAAATATCACAAGAACATGTTCGGAAATTATTACTTAATCATATTTCTAATTCGGAGGGTACCGTGTTATATTTAAAATTACTAAATTATATAATACTGTCATACACTGATCCTTATTTAACACCTTTGGAAAAGCTTTCTAAATTATGGTACTCTGTGTTTATAATACGAATTTGGCGCAACTGGATAAAAAATAATAGAATGTATACTTTAACAGATAACTTTTTAAGTTTAAATTGTTATGCCTGTATTGAAATTAATGCACATAGTATGGTAAATATGATACAAAAGTTATAAGAGATTGCAATATGCCACATCTGTTTATGCCGCCATTGTTTAGTAGTCAGCCCTGTGAAGCATTTTTTCATCAGATCAGATCTATGTCTACTAGTTACTCGACTATTGTAAATTGTAGTTTACTTGATGTCATACATAGAATTAAGAAGATACAATTACAAAGCGATATCTTAGCGAGCAAATTAAATAAAAATATTAATTTCTTGAGAATGGAACATAAAGTAAAAACAATACAAATTCAGTCTAGTTTACCAACTAATGACGATATTTACGAAGCTATTGATGAAGCTAGAAAAAAAGCAATCACTGATACTCACAAGTTTGGTCTAAAACCGAGAAAATTAAATTGCAATTTACCATTAGTAATTGATACAAGAGTTGATGACTCGGAAGTCGACTCCTCTGATAATAAAAATAATAATTTGAATGACTATGTAGACGGCACTAGAGAAAATAGTACAGTTACATCAGCTTCTAGTGAAGTTTCTATTTCTAGAAGTATAGAACAAGAAGATGACGAATTTCCAGCAGAAGATATTCTTTGAGAATGTGTCCACTTTATCATGCGTATCTGATGATTATCTTAACATAAAAAATTATGGTGAAACGACCCTTGCACTAAATAAAACAAGTCCATTTACCATTGTTACAGATGCGCATGGTAAAGAAATAGTTGTTAGAAAATCGTCTATCTGTTGGCTTCTTAATAAAAATTGTAATCGCCTTAGTAGTGATTGTTTACAACGTGTAATGGAAAAGGAATATTCCTTCAAATCAAAATCTACTTTAATGGTGCGTGTCCACCTGCGAGTAAGAACTCTCGAGAGTCTCTCTCTCTCTTTCTCTCTTTTTGCTCTCGAGAGTTCTTATTCGCAGGTGGAGACGCACCATAAGATCGAATCTATTAACACCATCTTGTAAAACTTGTGATGATGTAACTGTCGGAGAGTGGTGCTTGTTTCGACAGACCGAAAAAAATGTAATACTCTTGGGTTTGATTTTAAGTTTTTCCTACCTTCAAGGTAAAAGTAAAAAATGCAAAGAATTTTCCAAGGAATATGCAATTATTAATTATGAATCAAATCGTGAAATAGGAATATTGTGTTCGTGGTATAGTTACGATACTGAAGGAAATGTTAAACCTGTATTAGTAGAGAATCATGGATACATAAGTTTAAAAAATTATGTATGTACTATTACTGTGGCCTATAGTAGACAGCGCAATGGTCTATTGAACCGAAGTCCCGGGTTGGATTCCCGGCAGAGCCAAAATTATATTCGCTCGTTCTCCTCTTGGAAGGCAATGGTAAACCACCGAGAGTATGTCTTGCCAAGAACGTTTTTCTACAAAATTATAGCCGTTTGGAATCGGCGTTCAACTGTAGGTCCCATATATAATGTGTATAATCCACGTGCGCAACACATGTATATAAAGAGAAGCCACCACACTCCGACACGAGTAATAGGACTGAGGATGTGATATAATTGATATGGTACGTAATATAGGGTAACTCCAGTATTTACGCCGCGCAGGGTTTTGCGCCGCAGATATCAGAAAAAATAAAAGGAATGAAGGTATTTGCTCGCAATTATTCTGTTATGTGCCTTTATGCCATATTAGTATTGTGTTGTAATTTAAGTTTTTTACTGTTAATATTAACGAAACTGTCGTGAGTTGAATCGATTTCTCACCGTAGTAAGAAGCGCGATCTTGCATGTGATACGACCTACGTAAAATGATTACTGTAGGGAATTGTTAAAGGTTTAATGATTATATTTCATGATACATAAGTGTAGAGGGATAGTAAAGGATGGAATACAGCAAACTACAAGTGCATAGCTCTTGTATTTTTTGTTTAACTTAATATATCTTGTATATCCCTCCTGTTTAAGATATATGGCAAGTTAGCATGCGGGATTTATGCTATAGTACCTACAAACACTTTGTAAAACTTGAAATCTCCTATGTGTTCTTTTTCCTTTTTTTTTTGATTGTATAACAATATAATCTTTAATGCATTTATAGCTCTTCTATTTTATTTAAAAAATTTTTTAGTTTTATAATTTGTTCATCATTCTTACATCTTAATAAACTTCTTACACACATTTCATAACCTATTATGACATTTTATTACCTTATTTATAAACATTATTTGTAATTTTTTATAAAGCGTATATTTCACCCAAAAATGCAAGAGTTTCTAAAAGTTTTTTTTATTAAATACAAAGAATGAATATTTCATATTTCTATATATATGTTATAGTAGTAGACAGTATAAAGTTTTTATTGGTATAATTTATTTGCCTTAAACATAATAAATATAGTACTCGATAAATTAAGTTTTCCTTAGCTGTGGCATATATATACCGGAGTTACCCTAATTCTGCAGTATTTTCTTATATTTTTATCGCAATTAGTGCAAAAATTGATTAATTTTTGGATACGCCAAGGAAGAAACTGCACGCTGGACAGTAATGTTTGTGGACCAGACAAGAATCCATGCAGTAAGGTAACGGTGCGCAACAACAACATCTGCGAAAAAACATCAGATTTAATCATACCTTTTTCCGGTAAAATTTTTTTTTACTCTATATTTCAAAATCTTACCCGCCTAAACAGAGGAGTAATGCGAGCAGATGTGTTTTCATGTTCGCTGCCGATTCTACACGCGTACTTATATCAGCATTGCAACGTGGACAGGTCATACGTTGATTTTCCTTGCCAAAGACTGTCGCCGTTATAATCGTATGTACCGTATCTGTGTACCATATTAGACACGTTAAACTTCAGAAGTATTAGTCATAGATGCGACTATTCTGATGGAAATATTTTACTAAAATTTAATGAAATTTTACTAAAACGTATTTGAAATTCTCTCTCAATTGACTCCATTTCGTTATTATTCCATTAAAATTTCAGTAAAAATTCAGTTTTTAGTTCAATTTAGTAATGTTATGATATCTGATAAAAAAATTTGTTATTACTTTTCTCAATAGTATAATTCAACTTTTCTTGTACTTTACAGTATTACATTACATTTTACAAGGAAAATTGTGATTTATTTTGAAATATATTTAGTATAATTTTTTAATAACTTTTATTTTATTTTTCATTGATTTCATAATAGTTGTTCGCGCGCGTGTGAGTGGAAAAGAGCGGGCAAGTGGGTGAGAGATCACTGACACCGAAGCGCGTTGCGGCCGGAATAGTTGACGTAGGCTGCAGACCGCAACTTTTATGCGTTTCGCGTTTTCACTCTTGTCTTCGCAGGACATTGCTAGAATCGGCTGGTTCTGCATAGAGGTCCTGCACGATTGCCGAAGAATCAATGATAACAGATTCATTCTTGACAATTAAACTAATAGCAAATAGCAAATGGCAAATGGCCAGACCAACAGCAGCACACTCGACCTCGACGTGCAGAACCAGCTGATTCTGGCAATGGTCTGCAAAAACAAGAGCGACAATGCGAAACTACTGAGATATAAGTATAGAGAGAGCACTGGAGAGCACTGGCGCGATGGCGCGTACCGAGAGAGAGGTAAAGTGTCGAGAGGTAAGGGATCGCTGTCTTATTTGTCATGCCGTTCGTATGACAAAGATAATTATATCTTTCTCTTAGCAACATGCGCATACGTCTTATACAACAGAGAAAGAGAGGGATCCCACAATATCTGTCTCAGGCTCGTTTTCTGCCTACGGGCGTAGCATCGCAGTTCCCACTCTATACTTACATCTCAATGCGCGAAACACATGAGAGTCGGTTTGCAGCCGGTGTCGCAGAATCTATGTCAACTCTTCCGACCGCAACACGTTTTGGTGTGAATAGTCTCTCATCCATTTGCCTGTCCTTTTCCATGCGCGCGAACAACTATGAAATCGATGAAAAATAAAATAAAAGTTATTAAAAGTTATACTGAATATATTTCAAAATAAATCACAATTTTCTTTGTAAAATATGTAATGTAATACTGTAAAATATAAGGAATTATACTATTGAAAAGTAATAACTAATAAATATTAGATATCATGAAATTTACTAAATTGAACTAAAAACTGAATTTTTACTGAAATTTTAATAGAATAATAATGAAATGGAGTCAACTAAAAGAGAATTTCAAATACGTTTCAGTAAAATTTTATTATATTTTCAGTAAAATATTTCTATTAGGGTAGGTATGCACAAATATTGTATGTATATACTCGCTTTCTATAACATGATCATCAGCGGCGCCAACTTGGGAAAAATATTGGGGAAGTGCAGGATGCAAGAAATTTATATTTCAAATAATAAACTTTTTTAAGTAACCTTTACATTATCTGGAGGGGGAGGTAGAAGAATACGAAAGTATGTAGATTATATGCTTGTAAAACAAAGTGTAGATACAAACAGAATATTTAAAGTATACGTACAAAATCGGAAAGAAAACTTACACTTATTATAATCGTAAAAAGTT
>NW_020223994.1:0-1106 GCF_003070985.1 Temnothorax curvispinosus | reverse complement strand
TTTTCTCATCCCTTACCATCCACCCACTTCTCACATAACACCATTACATCCCATTCCTCCAGCTCCTTCCAAAACTCTTTATCTTTATTTGTTAATCCCGCCACATTCCAAAAAGCCACCTTATATATTCTCCTTATCTCCTCTCTCTCTCTCTCCTCTCTCCCTCCTCTACCTTTTTCTCTCCAAATCTCCTTTCTAATTCCTCCCTCTTATCCTTCTCATTCTCTACTCTTCTTTCATCCACCCGTTCCCTCTTTCTTTTCTACTCAACCTACTTTTGCACTTCCTCTCTTTTGCTTTCCTTCCCTTTCCCCTGCTTTGCTTCTTAACACCACCCTCTACTATCCCTAAGCACATCTCTTACCTTATCCCACACCCACCACTCCCCCTCTATCCATACCTCTCCCTGCCCTATCCGTACCCTCTCCTCTTGCCTTCCATGCAACTTGATTTACCCTCCATTTTCTTCCCATGTCAAATCTTTCTCTATCCAAGTACTTTTGTCTCTCAATTTCCACTTATTTCTCATTATTCTTGATTTCTCTTTCTCACTTCCTACTCTTACTACTGCCATATCTCTCTTCTCTCTCCTTCCCGCATCTATTTTTCTAATCTCCTCTATCTTAACCTCTAAGCCTAACTTTTTCATCACTTCCTCTACTTCCCCTTTTATTTCTCCCGTATCCTTTTTCACTCCTTTTATCAAAATATTTCTCTTCCTTTCTTCCCTCTCCTTCACTTTACACCTCCTTTCCAGCTTTTCCACCCTCTCCTTCCAATCAGACTTCTCCCTCCCCCCTCCCTTTTTCCTCCTCCGCTTCTTTCTGCACCTTTTCCTCCATCACGAACTTCTCCTTTTAACTCTATTTGCAACCCCTTCAATTTTCCTTCCAAATCTTCTATTCTATTCTTAAACTCTTCTCTCTCCCTTCTCCATTTCTTCTCTCTCTCCTGTAGTTCGTTCCTTATCTTCTCAACTTCTTCCACCATTGCCTCCTTTTGCCCCTTCGCCACCTCTCTTAATTCCTCTCTCACTCCCCTTAACCCCTCCCTCAGCTCTTATCCTAATTCTCTCAACAACCCTTTTATATCTATATTCCCCCCCC
>NW_020223993.1:0-1006 GCF_003070985.1 Temnothorax curvispinosus | reverse complement strand
GCAACATGTACGTTGTACATGTAATATAAATACGAGATATAAATATCAATCTTAATTTTAAAAAAAGTTATTCTACTTATTAAAAAATTATTACTTCATTTTTATTAAGAAATGTTTTCAAAATTTTTATAAAAAAATGTTTTTAAAATATATTTAATATGGCATTAAACAAAACGTACACGTTGGCCAAGAGTGGCATTTCATAATTTTTTTTTTAGGATTTTTATAATTTTGTTATATACATATAAAAATATATTATGTACAAAGAATATGTATATCTAAATATTTTTACTGTTCAAAACAAATTACTTATAATGTGGATTTCGTTAACTTTTTCTTTATTGAACGTATCGTCAGCGCCGCGCTCGAGCGGCCCGAAAGAGAGATGTTACTCGACGTTGCCCGAAGCCCGAAGCCGCGAGCGTACACGTATACGTACGTGGCTTGTGTGCGGTACGTGACGTCACGGGCAGTCACGAGGGCAATCCCCACTCCATCCCCTCCATATGCGACCGAATGCTACCAGGCTCAGGAAATGGCAATTCTCCAGCGACGCGAAACTTGGCTTATATACGCGGCGGCGTTACGGCGGGGCGGGGGCAGCGACGGCAATCGCGAGCGCCGGGACGGTGCGGCGGCGATCGGTGATTACGGCGTCCTGACGCCGCGATTGCGTTTGGCGGTCTTCGGTCGCCTTCGGCACCGCTCGGCGCGGTGAGGCGGTTGCCGCGGTAAGCGGTAAGTCCGTTCGCGGACTTCCTACTGTTACATGGCGTAAATAAAAAATACGTTGGGCACACCGTGCCCGTTCTCCACCCCGCGGGTGGTCGGCTGGGTGGTCTCGGCGTGGTGTTCCTGCCGGAACGATGCATATTTGGGGGTGCATCGTTACAAGCGTGATGTCAAATGCTGACAAGATTTTTTACACGCTTATCATTTGTAAGCGTGATGTCAAATGTTGACAAGATTTTTTACACGCTTATCGTTTGTAAGCGTGATGTCAAAT
>NW_020223992.1:0-4290 GCF_003070985.1 Temnothorax curvispinosus | reverse complement strand
GCTTTCGAGGGCGGAGGAGATCGCCGACCAGGTGAATTTTACGTTCCCACGAGCGCTCCAGCTGTCACGACGACTCGCGCGATCCCGATCCCGACGTAGGGGGGACCCCGTGCGCGAGAAAGAGAAACGGAAGAGAGTCTGGTCCTGCGGGAGAACGAGCCGCGCTTCCTGTCAACGTCATCGTTCTCGTCGCGCGTATTTTTCCATATTTTCACACGCGCGAATTCGTATACTCCTCGCCGTCGTGATCGCGTTCCGCGCATCGTGCGGCCGCGATTAAAAAGCGACCGCGCACGATTTGCCGAGGTTATGAATTCCACAGGTGAATTCCTCCGATGTCACCCGGGGGTAGCGAGGATACGCGAGTCGCCGACGGTCAGGCTGCGACACAACGTTTTTGCGTCTCTCTTTCTCCGCTTACCGGTCACCCCGTATAGTTACACTCGTTTGATATACGGACAGATTTTCAAATCTGAGTTAAGTATTTTTTACGATTGCACATGTGTAGAATGATGACTCTGGATTTTTCGCTGATATATCGCTCTTATCATCTGTTGTTTTGTAATTTGCTTCGTACGAAAAGATAATCGAGCGAGTTTTATTGATGGAAATATTACAAGCGTGTAAATGAAAATGTTACATTTTACCTGAATGTTTATGTACAATGAACCACAGTGTGGACATATGGATCTTGCTGATGCACTTTCACAGACCTACTTTTTATACCTGTGCACAACAGTGTGATGCATATTTTCTGATCGGCAAGTTGCGAACAGAAAGATGATCCGTAGTCTGTGTAAGAAAGATAATCCGTATCAAACAGTAACGTAAGACTTGATAACAGAAGACGAGCTGTAAAATTTCTAGAGAATCTGCGGTTCATAAAAATGTAACTTTTGAGACACGCCAGACTTGGAGTTTCCAACAAAATTCTACAAATCATGTCCATTCCTTGACGCAATCTTTTTATTCAATTTAATTAAGTGATTAAAGCATATGTATTAAGATATTTATTTATCTGTTGCGATATAGGTAATTCGTAATGGCAAGCACGTGCTTCCAACGATGGCACGATTGTGCCTTATCGCTACATTCCTAGAAGACGGTTTACGAATGTGGTTCCAATGGAGCGAGCAACGAGAATATATGGACGCTTCCTGGGGCTGCGGGAAATTCCTGGCTACTGTCTTTGTCCTGGTAAATCTTGTTGGACAGCTCGGTGGATGTATCATGGTGATTGGCAGATGGCGAGTCAGCATAGCCTGCGGAGTCCTGTTCTTCATCGTGATCCTACAGACTATCGCCTACAGCATTTTGTGGGACATGCAATTCTTGTTCAGGAATTTGGCGCTGATAGGCGCGCTCCTGCTGGTATTGGCCGAGTCCCGAGTCGAGGGTAGATCGCTGTTCGCCGGCGTTCCTAGCCTCGGCGACAACAAACCTAAGAATTTACTACAATTAGCCGGTCGAATATTGCTGGCGTTCATGTTCATCACGCTGATCCGCTTCGAAATATCCTTCTTGCAAATACTTCAAGATATCGTTGGCAGCATCCTGATGGTGCTAGTGACAGTCGGCTACAAGACTAAGCTGAGCGCGTTGCTACTCGTCTGTTTACTGACCGCATTGAACTTCTACCATAACGCGTGGTGGTCCATTCCCGATTACAAGCCACTCAGGGATTTCCTCAAATACGACTTCTTCCAGGTAAGTTTCTCTGGTTTTACTAATTCCACCATTCATTCGTGATTGGAAAGTATCAAATACTCTTTTATTATATTAAAATTTATTACAACAAAAGACAAAGAAATTAGTTTTTTAAATATTTTATTTACAGTGCAGAGTGAAAGAAAAACTTAAGAACTATTGGTTAAATTTAAAATAGATTATTAATTTTTATGTAAGAAGAAAATTGCTAATTGCAGAAATTGTAAAGAAAGAGTTAATTTCAATTATTTTGAATCTAGATTCTAATTATTGTTTAATTTTGGAAAGATTGTAATTTTAATATAATTTGATATAAGTTGAGCTTGAGGTTTGATATAATTCTAATGTTTAATTTCATCCTCTACGCATTCTCATACATTTGTATTTCATTCCAGACACTATCAGTCATCGGTGGCCTTCTGATGATAGTCTCTCTAGGTCCAGGCGGTGTATCGATGGACGAACATAAGAAAGAATGGTAGAAATAATTTTTAAAGATATGAAGGATGTATGCGTTATTGGGTTGTTGTCACGAAAGTTAAAACGAATTATCATGTCTCCCATCTTTGCCACCGTATGCGCTCAAAGAAATTTTAAGCGAATCGTACGTCGAACAACAAGAAAACCAATGCATGGATATCACCAATCCAGAGCGATTATTTTGACTAATCGGTTAATCGAGTTTTATATTTTAACATTACGACAAAATACTCGAAAGACTTCGAGATGATCAGTAAAACTATCCATATTTTAGGCCGGTATTCATAGTCGAGGGGATTTTATATTTAAGATCATCTTAAGTCTGGTCAAAGTATCAAGACTTCATCCAGCCAATGAAATTATCGTATAGCGTCTCGAGACAGTACTTAAGACGATCTTAAATATAAGATTGTGCTATGAGTGCCGGCCTTAGAAAGTAAAGTTAGAAAGAAAAGACAAGAAAAAAGTACATACATATACATACACACATATATGATGATATATAAGATATATAAGACGGTTAATGGCATTGTACATACGACGCTGCGTCTCTGATGTGGATAATGTATTTTTTTCCATATATTTTTAATTTACCTAATTTTAATTACGAACTGAAACAATTGTTTTAAAACTCGTATTTTAATATCGGATATATGCTTCCACTTTCCCGAATCTAACAAGGAAAGCCTCAGAACTGAACTCCACCGATTTCGATGAAACTGGGCAGGATTTGCAGAGAAAGTTTCCCCGAATGTAATGATACCCTTATTTGGGTACAGCCGGTCAACTCTGTTTTCGAGATATTTTAATAATCTTTAATAGAGTTTATTAGAGGACTTTCACATACGAGTATTTGTGGCACAGTGGATATAATAAATGCCTCATAACTTGTATATATTCGAGTTTTTAATTAATTAATTTTTTTATTATATAATAATGTTTTATACAAAAATACTTGTTAATATAAAGAAATTATTTTAATATAAAATATATAATATATAATTTTAATATATAATATAAAAAATATATATTATATAAATTGTAATATAAACAGTCATGATATATGAAGTCTACAAATTATAAGATACTTACCATATCCACTACACCACTCATATGTGAGAGTCTTAATAAACTCTACTAAAGACGCTACTAAATTTATTATTAAAATATCTCGAAAACGGTTACTTATTGCCTAATTTGAAATATTTGTCACCTAACATAGGCACTAAATATGTGCCTTACGAGAGGGGATATTTTCTCTTATGTCATCTAGAGAATATTTTAGGGGGACTAACAGTATTCGAACCATTTCTTAAATCTTATTTTAATGGTTTTGCATTTAGAACTATTGATACTACAGATTGGTTAAATTACTTATATAAAAAATTTCCTAACAATAAGGAGGTAACATCGGTTGACCGTCTGTACCCAAATAGGAGTATTATTATTACATTCGGAGGAACATTCTTTGTAAATTCTGCCAAGTTTCGAAATCGGTGGAGTTCAGTTCTGAGGCTTCCCTTGCAGAAGATCTACGAATTTCCGGGGAGAAAAAACCCATTGACTCTAGTTTCACTGTAACCTTCTTTTTAGCTTAATTGACTGTAAATAAGTGTTCCAAACTTGTTTTAATTATGAAATATAATAGAGAAAGAGTGGGTTGTTAATGAGAAATCAGCAGGTTAAGGGTTATTATTAGGTAGCTCCAATAATATGTCATGCGAAAATAAACCGATCTTAAAATAGCGTGCGTTCGAACCTCTCTCTACATCAGCGAAACAAGGAGAGGGAAGAAAGAGAAGCAAGGAGAACGCAGTCCTATAAAGCTACTAGGGAAAGTGCAACGCCTTCTCATTTTTACTGTACAAGGCTAGCCGGCGAGAAGGTAAAACTCCAAGAAGTCTGAAAAGATGAGAATCAAGAATCAAGGGTGTAAGCGAGTACCTGTAAATAAAGGTACCACTATTTTGTACGGACAACCATTTGCCTATGTTGTAAGATCGGTGGTGCGCGACGAACGATGCGACCATTGCCTACGAAGGTAAAAATGTTTTATCAGATATATGTGTATACATATACAATATATGTATATATATATACTAT
>NW_020223991.1:0-3701 GCF_003070985.1 Temnothorax curvispinosus | reverse complement strand
TGTTTCTTATAGATTTTTGATCACAAAAAACAGTCCCCGCTGTCTAAGGCCGGTATTCATAGTCAAATCTTATATTTAAGACCATCTTAAGTACGATCTTAAGATGTTATGAACCAATCACAGAGGCGTATAATTAGCATCTTAAGAAATTACTTAAGACAATCTTGAAATAAGATCCGACTATGAATACGAACCTAAATTGCTCCAACACGTAAAGTTATAAAGTTAATTATGTTGAATTTTTTAAATAAAGAATTAGCGATTCATAGAGATAAAAGTATAATGAGTTTACGTGTCTGGCGCCCAACTATTGATTCGTGTGTAAATTTCAGATGCGAGGGATCCGCTCGAGAGACTTTCCATGCTTCTCTGCTTACCCTCTTCTTTTGATCCGTCGGAAAAGACGTGACAAAATTTGACATTTTAGCTATTATACACGTGACATGTAACACATATCTTTTATATTAAATCCTATTTCTTATACTAAAATACGCCTACACAACTGCTATTACAAAATACGCCTAATAAAATTCCACTTCCTTTTAATTAAAAATAAATTTTTTAAAATGAATATTAATTAGTGTCATAAATTTTAATGTATATTTTTTTAAATTTTATATTTATATTGTTTAAATTATTACATATTATTATAGGTATTACATAAAATTATAATTTATAAATTATTTATAAATTAATTTCATATAATTATTATTTGATATTTTTTACATACAAAGTATATAAATAAACACTGCACAAATTTAAATAATAAAATTGTTTTATTTACACTTAAATTATCTACAGCTTAGTTATGCTTGATACAATTATAATCTCTGAAAATTCATTGTCCTGCAATATATAAAATGTTACACAAAAATGGACACATAATTATCATTATTTTTTTTGTTAGAAAGGTACACAGAATTACAAAAATTTGCATAATGAATTTTTAAAGTATAATAAAAAGGAAAAGCCGCGTAAGTATATATACTTTTGCTAAAAAAATTTATCATATAAACTAAAGTTATATAAATTTTACACAAAGTAAACGGGAAATCCTATCTAATTTTGTGTAAAAAGTCAATATTGGTACATATTAAATTTGTAATATATTCTTCCTCTTCAGTTGTGTCATATGTGCTAGGCAGTGTTGTACATTATTCGAATAAATTTTTATTCGATTACGAATAACGAATAATTTTTTTATTCGTTATTCTTTATTTGTTGATAGAATTATTCATCATTAAAATTATTCGTTATTCACAGTTAAATATTGTTACGTCAGAACCCTGGAATTTAGGTATATTGGTTCGACGGATAGCGAAGGAAAGGCTATCTAAGGGAGGGGGTATGGGAAGACGTAACGAGATCTTATGGTATCTCGGGTTCACGCTAGAAGGGCGCGTGCCTCGAGTCGAATGCACTTTTCAGAAAAACTTCAGTCGTGGGTCAACGTCCAGAAGAGACGCTATTACGCCTACTGAGAGTTTTCGTGTGCACTCGCGGTCCTGTTTTCGCTCAATGATATAATATCCCTATTATCGGGGATCGGACCTTGTGCGATTTTAGGGAGGTAGTGAGAGGTGAGGTTTTATTTATAATGAATAAACATTGAGTTTAATTTTATCAAAATAATTAGAACATTTATTACAAGAAAAAAAAGGAAAAGAACAAAATATTATTACAAATTAAAAATCATTATTATATATAAAGTACGTGGGAGTGTGGTGTGTGCGTGTAGAGTGACATTTATTCCGATACGGGTGTTACACAGATTCGGAGGATCGGGGAGTATTTTTATAAAGATCGGTATTCTCCCCGTCAAAATACATTTGATGAGTAAATTAATATTTTACATTAGATTGTGGGGAATAAGCACGGGTTATATATACGTGAATATATAAAAATAATGTATAAAAATAAAATATAATTACAAGCTAGATATTTATATAAAGTATGTATACATATCGAGGAACTATTGTAGTTCTAGTTATATTATTTTAATGATGTTCTAAGTTCTAATCTAAACTGCACAATGCAATTGACCGTTTAAAAGTATTTAAAGGTAGTTGTCATGTAAAATAAATTTCTTAAGAATGTTTTAAAATTTTAGCTGTCTATACGTTAATTTAAACATTATCTAAATGTCTGTACAATTTCAAAAATATTTACTATTTAAAAACCGAGATAATTAAAGATACATGTACTATGTGACCAAACACTTGCACTAGTTATGTTCAGTTTTTAACTGTAAAACACATTTAAGATTTTAATTAAGAAACGCGATTAAAAGAAAACATTTATATAAACGTAACTAGAAAAAATTCAATAATGTTTACCGTATAGTTTACCAAATTTTCAATGAAAAAAAAAGAGGGAAATATAGTTATGACTTACCTATTTATCAATGCCAGAACTCTTCTTTTATCAGATAAGCCGCTTTCTCGCCGTTTGTTACTCTATAGAAAAGTCTGTTTCAGAACGCGGTTATTTAAATTGATAGAACACTTTTCTTTAGCTAGATAATTAGTGTGTTCTATTTAGTATATGTCAGTATATGTATCCAAAACAGAAAACAGACATAAATGGAAACTCTTTTATGCATTCACTTTCTTCTCCGTATGCTTTGAATTTTTTCAAACGCTTGGTCTTGAAAAACTCTCAAAACAATTTCTTTGAACTTTGTTGTCAACGCCAGAAAGGTTTCAAAAACATTTCAACCTTTCACATTTCATGTGCAACATCTCTGAAAGAATTCTGCAATATGTCATATAAAATGTTGCAATAGAAATGTTTTTTAAACCTTTCACATGAAGATAATTTTTCAAAACTTTTAGTTGAGTTATCTCTGAATCGTTTCACATGAAACAATTTTATAAATCTTTCAGTTGAGCTGTTTCTAAAACCTTTCTCACGCAATAAATTTGAAAACGTTCAGTTGATTTATTTCTGAATTGTTTCATATGAAATGATTTTGTAAACCTTTCAGTTGAGCTGTTTCTGAAACCTTTCTCACGCAATAAATTTGAAAACTTTCAATTAAGTTAGTTCTGAATCGTTTTATATGAAATGATTTTGTAAACCTTTCACTTGAGCTGTTTTTAAAACCTTTCTCACGCAATAAATTTGAAAACTTTCAGTTGATTTATTTCTGAATTGTTTCATATGAAATGATTTTGCAAACCTTTCAGTTAAACTGTTTCTGAAACCTTTCTCACGCAATGAAAATTTTTAATTAAGTTATTTCGGAAACATTTCATAAAATATAATTTTGCAAACCTTTCACTTGAGTTTTCGATGAAACTTTATACACATCTAGGAGAAGTAAATATAGACAAATTTAGAAATTTTTAATTGCAGCCCTAAAAACCACCCATCATATGTAGGGCTTTAACAGTTGCCATTTGCATTCTTTTTTATGTATCCACTCAAACCTTGAACTGGAATTTAGTTTATGACTTCCTCTTTATAATCCAATAATTTTTAAAATTTTTTTATGTAGAAAAAACGCGAAAAAATTTTTTTTTTTCGAGAAATTTGACTTTTTTTTACAAAAATATTCAAGAAATGTTTCAACCTATCGAATGAAACATTTCTTAGATATTTCTGAAAGGTTCTTGTGCTGTATGGGCGGGTTGTCGGACTTTGTTACCGGCGGGTTGCCGGACTGTTGCTGCCGACGGTTGTCAGATTTCGTTTCCGGC
>NW_020223990.1:0-3505 GCF_003070985.1 Temnothorax curvispinosus | reverse complement strand
CTGTCTAAAGAATTTGCGTCTCGAGCGGCGCCGAACGTTTACCAAGTAAACTTTTCCACTTTACGACGACCTCGCTCGATCCGACACCGTATTTATGACGTTATCGTGCGCGCATCTTCCCCAAGCGGCTGACAATACGAATCGACGTGATGTGTGTCGTGTTCAACCTGCCTGCGAGCCGTCGTATTGTTTACGATATGCTCTTGCATACTCGAGCGGAAAGATATCGGCGGAAATTCTTTGTCAGATAAATTGTATTTTTTTTTCTTTCTAAAAATACTTCGACGAAAATATTCGTAATCGGTGTAATTGCAAAATGACAGATAATCGCTCCCATCCTGACGAGCAGGTGGAATGCGTGTCGTGTCGCTCCGATGTCGTATTGTCATATCGTTTCCGCATTCTCCTTGGAAAAATCTCGGAGACTCGATTTACGGTTTTTAATCCTTTAATACACCGATGCGCAGAATGAATTACGGAGCGACGCGCGCGTGGTTAACTATTAACTTCCACAATTCGTAATCTCGAGGGAACATTAATCACCTGTGTGCCCGGATAGTCGATAGTTCGTACCGAGGCAAGGATCGCGTGACAAATGCGTGTAATCATGATTTTTCGGAAAGCTCGTGCGCGATAACGAGTTTATTGTTTCGCTTTCCACACATTTACGTCGCCGACGAGAGAGAGAACTAATTCCGCGCATAGAAAACCAATACATACACAATACCTTGACGTTATATTACAGTTTATTTTCACACGAAATCGTTTGGAACAATCCTATATACGGATTCGGATTTACGAGAGCGCAGTTTTCTCTTCTTTCCGTGGAACGCGAGTCTCGAAGATATTTGTCTTTTTTTTTTTACTGTTCACGCTACGATGTCGACGCGTCAAATCGGGCGTCAAAATGCGAACGTGACTCACGACGGATTACGATAGGTGAACGAACTCGAAGTAAACCTTATCGCCCGGATGATTTGCGCGGCTAGAAGAGCGGAAGAGAGCAGCGGCGGTGGCGGTCATCGCGCGACGCTAACGTAGCACGTGCATTACACGTGACGTGACGCGCAACGACCCACGTGAACATCACGACGATTTATTGTGATTGTGATTGATAAACCGATTGTCCCCCAATCGGCGAACCTGCTTTTATCTTTCTTTCGTCCTGTCGATTCTCGGATGATGCATAATTTTGCTTACGCAGTTGGCAGGCTTGGTGATTGACGCGATTACGATTAATTTTTTCATTCGGTTTGATCTTTGGGTTAACGTGGGCAATTCGAAGTTTAAGCAGCGCTTTAAAACGGAGTCCTTTTGTGCGCGACGTGTCGCCGAGAAAAGTTAGGAACTTCAAACTCCGGAATATAAAGTTTGGTCAATGATAACGTATATCCGTGATAATTAAGTTTTGAAGAATTAAACTTGTTTATAGAAAGTTCAGTTTGTTCAGCGCTTCTACGAAGGAGACTGTTACAACAAGTTGAAAACGAAGGAAAATAAAAACGCAATATGCACATCGATAAAACGCGGTAGTTTCGTAACTATGGAAATATAGAGACGCGCGTTGGAGTATGGAATATAAATTCACATCCGTTATGCAGTTAGCAAATCCTAATCGTAGCGACGGTAGACGAACCCGAGATTTCACGGCGATGAGATCATTCTCGTTACGTGATTATTTTACCAGAGCTTGCAAGCGCAGACATTTTATCGCGCCATTTCACACACGCGGTCCTTAACGAGTTATGCGTTATGTTAACAGCGTGCATGAAAATAATTATGTAAAATTAATTTGTTTGAGATATCGCGCGAAGTTTTTTATCTGCATTATTATGAATAAAATCGTGAAACTGCTATTGAAATTTATTTATTTACCATTTAAACAAATAAAATATTGTTTCTCTCTCGATATTTTCATGAACATATTGTATTTGTTTATTTTCTGACGCGTCGTACATATGTTTTGTTAAAATAATAATTTTTTATTTTTTACTCCAGATAGTATAAGTTTAATACAGTTTCGTTGCGAAATGAAATCAAGGACCGTAAGATTTGAAGTTTGAAAAAGAAAGAAGTCTTGTACTAAAATATAGATGTCTTGTTATCTCTATTGCACAATCGGATTTTTACTTATGCGAATATAATTCCAATTGAAATGGAATGTTGATAGCACACGCAATACATAGAATTAAATTGTTCCGCCAAAACGATTCGGAGTAAACGATTCGACTCATTTCGGTGTAAATGTCTTATTTGCATATCCCGTTTACGTACGTAAAAGAGGCGAGATCGCCCTTGAAAAACTGTTATTGCATTGCGCTCAACCACGTTTATATCTGTTGAAGCTCTGCGCATGAAAAGCGTGTGAATCACGTTACGAACGTTTACATAAGAAAATATGTATATAATATAAACGTTTACATAAAAAAATGTGTATATAATAATTGCGTGAAATTCGACACACAAAGAACATGACATTGATGGTCTGCAGTCTGCAAAGAAAGTATAATAGTTTTTTTTTTTTTAATGTAATGATTTCCTATTGTCAGATGTAATAATCGTTTTTAATATTTATTTATTTTAAAATATGAATTTTTTTCTATTTTTGGCAATTTTATTTGCAAAAGTTGACACGTACGATGAAAATTGATACTATGAGAATTGACGCTGCATTATTTACGAGAAGAATATGAAATTTCCCTTCAACTTGACCTCGTGGGGTTACCGTGATCGATATGACTATTTTTAAAGATGTTACAGTGTGTCATCGCGTATGTCGTTCAACGACATTCACTCTTCGTACCTTATACATCGAATACATCAACATCAGCGTGTTAAATTTTAAAAGCACTTTAGGGATATTGGAAATGAAGCTTAAATATTTCAACTAGTACCTAGTTAAAAATAATAAATTAAATTACGACACGTAATAGCGTCCCATTCTCGCTAAAGAGATATGGATTTCAAATCCATTAAAGGTATTTTCAAGAATTACAAAAATGACGGGTTAACTCTCCCTTGGTATTTACCGTAATAACAGATTTTATTATTCCTGCACGAAAGGAATTCGCTAATGATGACGCGAGTAAAATATGGATGAGAAAATTAATCGGGAAAATTACTGTCGGCCATTGTTATCCATTCTCTCTCATTTCTCTAGCGCGAGATAATAAAATTGTCCTCGCGTGCGAAAATGCTTCGTTACCACCGAGGAACGTTGAAAAGTGAATTGCCGGAAATTAAACTATCGGGAAAAGCCTGCGGGGATCGTATCCGAACCGGATGACCGAATCCATGGCACGAGAATAACCTGAATAACAGATTTTCTATCTAATTGCGCAGAGTCCTGGGTGGAGCTGGTGCCGGAGCCGCCGCTTGCGGCCCGGACAACCCCGACGCCGTTCAGCATCACCGGCGAACGTGAATACCTGCGACTTCTCAGGGAAGCACAGAGGGATTCCACACACTCGTCCGCGAGGCATTCCCTCGCGTCCTCGCGCCGGGA
>NW_020223989.1:0-21113 GCF_003070985.1 Temnothorax curvispinosus | reverse complement strand
AAGAATTCACGTTCGGAATCGTGTGATAAGTCTCAAAACACGTTAGACCGAGCTCGTAGTCACCGTCGCTCAGATCCACGGCGGGAAAATAGTGCTCCGCGAGGATGCTGCTCTTCCCCGTCAGCGTGAACGTTATAGACATGTCGGCGAAAACCGTAAACGAATACTGAGTCACCACGGCGCACCGTCAGGCTTTAAATTAGCGTCGATTGTCCGGAGAAATCGCAGGCACAATTGTCCACAGATGTTCTGATCGTATCGCTGATAAGACGTGCAATTGTACTCGATCTTCGTCACGCTCGGCCCGAAATATCGCACCAATTCTTTCGGCGGTCGAAGATTGCCGAAACTGTCGAAATATACGACTCGATCTTCTCTCTTCGCGTACGCTATCCAATGAGTACCGGGACCCGCTGCATCGTCCAAATTCACGATACCGCTCTCGTTTCAACGTACACCGCCGATCGGTAACGAATCACGCATGAAGACACCTCTGAAGAACGGTACGCGCATACGCCTTGCCAGTCGATTCAATTGTACGTTAGTCGTAATACCCGCGGGCATATTTAACGTCTTTTTGACGTTTTTTTTTTTTTTTTATTTTCAACGCTACTCCTCGCCCGCGTTTGTGCGGGCCGAGATACAGCCCTCGTCCATATTTGTACGGAGCGAGATAAAGTCCGCGACCTTCCACGGCGCGATTGTGACGTTGCATCTCTTCCAGCTGACGCCGCGCGGCTTTGTTATCGTTCACGGCCTTTACGACTCCCGCCGCTCCGCCGGCCAGAGAACCGAGAACTCCCAACAACGGTAGAATCGGCAATACACCGCCTCGTTTCGCTGTCGGAAGTATCCGTTTATTCGTTAGCTTTTTTTCTTCACCGTTTTCGATTTTTTCGTTTTCAAGCCCATTCCGAGCTTCGTCTTAGCCTTCATGGTCGCCCAGACGGCTATAGCGGCAGCTCTCTCCCCGAGAGTCGAATCTCTCGCGGTAATGCGTTTTCGCGCTTCCGCAGCGAGTATCTCGTCCGCCGCGTGTCTCTCGGTGAGATCGCGGTTACGCGAATAGGCTATGTCGTGCTCGCGACACGCCTCGTCCAATGGATTAATACCTTGATTGCCTCTCGCCAATCGTTCTTGTAAACGAGTTCCCGGACCGCAAAATTGATAGCTGGGAATGTGTAATTCGAACGGAAGTGCGTTTATCGCGCGATTTAACAGGCCTTCACCATTTTTTTTCGTTGACATTCGCCGCAATCTTTTATCATTGGCGCGGGACCGTCGATGTGCGTTCGCTGCCACGGTTGATTGTAATGTTCGTAACAGCGACGATATGCTTGAACCTCCAAATCCGCCTTTATATGTTCCGGAAGCTTGTCCCACACGTAGTGGACGTGATTGCCGCACGTTTGCAACAGAACGGCTTTTGGCACAAATTGCAGCTGTTCGGCGCTCAAACCGCGAATATCGGAAGGTCTCGACAGTACGACGAACATCTTTGCTACTGAGCGATTCGCGGTTCCGCTCGCCTGTAAATAGGCGTTCGAGTCAGCCAGAGAGTCGGCAGTGTGGAAAGAAATGAGATTCGTGCGACAACCGTTGGCGATTTGCGTGACCAATTGCGACGACAGATTACGGTCGATGGGGGGCAACGTGGAGAAACGCAAGCACGGTACGATGTTACCGATTACTATACGCGCGATCATTTGCGGACCCTCGAATTGCGGTAAAACCAACGTCTTGATAAGCTTGCTGGAAAGTCCGCACGGCGTACGTTTCGAAAACGTGTACGTATACTCGAAATCGTTGCAACAGCCAAAATATCGATATTTGGAGAATTTGTTGACATCGATCGACGAAATTGGCTACTTTACGTTCTCCAATAACAGTGACGTCATTCCACCGAGCGACGCGCGTCCAAACTTGATCTTCGTTTTCGATGACGTGGCGTGCGATAAGCAAGACGCGGTGAGAGAGTATTTCTCAATGGGCAGGCACTCGAGCGTCGACTCCTTCTATCTTTGTCAGACGTACGCGAGAATACCTAAACATCTGATACGCGACAACGCGAATCTGCTGATCCTGTTCAAACAGGATGGTACCAATTTGAAACACGTCTACAACGATCACGTAAATACCGACATGCCGTACGACGAATTTTGTTCGTTGTGCCACGATTGTTGGCAACAAAAGTACGGATTTGTAGTGATAAACAAGGACAGCGCGCTTTCGAACGGTCGATACAGAAAAGGATTTAACGTGTTCGCGATACCGCAGAAGCGATCAGTCGTTGCCGATACTTCGTCGGAAGTAAAACGTTAGCGTTACAGAGAGAGAGATCGACACTCTGCTTTTTTCCGCGTTGGCCGCGATCGACGGAAGCGAGAATATTAGCGAACGCGAGAAGGTCGTAAAAGAGATTGAAAGACGAGTGATTCGATTCGCAAAAAACTTCGCGCTTTGAAGACCGGTAAGATCGAGAAGGACATTGAGTTGGACACGCACTTTAAACCTTTTATCGGGCCGTTGAAAAAGATCGTTGACAACTCGAGCTTGATCGCGGTGAAAAAAAAAGGAGCTGGCGGAGAGCGATGCTGACGCGAAAATCGAACCGCTATCCGTTCAACAGCGCGGGCAGGAGGAGGAGGATGCTACATCGAAGAGAAAAAAGAAACGATTAGACTCCTGGTCGGATCTTTCATTGACACCGCGTAAATCTAATCAATCGACAGTACTACCGATAACCTCTACACCGACGCAAACCGTGCAACGTACAAGTCCCGAATTTCTTGAAACCGAGAATGTTTTCGAAACCACGGACGACTCGATCAGGAAAACCGTTCATAAAACGTTGAAAACGTCGGAGGGTCGACAATGGTTTATAGAATCGTTGGAAGATCACTTGGGTCCAATGAGCCGAATTTACATCGCAGAGGTTTTGAGCGCCTATCCAACGATGGACATAGCGTACGGCGTTTATTTCGGCAATAATGAATTGATGCTCGGTAATAAACGTTTTGACGTGGACAAAGCGGATAACATTTATATCGACGGCGTACGATACGCCGGCACACCCGGTATTTACGAGTTGATCTTCAAGAGAATGCCCGACGACGATATCTACACGGAAGACGATATGCAAAAGTACAAAAGCATACTGTTGGCAACGAGTGCTCATAAATTCCAACACGATCCTAACAAGCGACTAAAGGGCAACGGGGGATACAAGTATACACAGGTAATCGCGCCGTTGATGTCGACCGAATCCAAGAAGAAAAAATCCGGAAAGGGGTTATCCGTGCCTTGCGCGATGACGCTAACCGACAATAAGATTGACTACGTGCACTGGGACGACCCCAACGAGTTGGTGGATCGTCTGCGATTGCTCGACGCTTCGCGCCACGCCGGCAACAATGCCCACGACAACGAGATCATGTCGATCATCGAGGAACTTCGCGAAGCCGGGCTTATTATAAATTAAACCATGCGACGGCGATCCGTTCAATCAACGTCGAAATGCCGATCAACAAATTTGGATTGTTCGAACACAGCGGAGACGCGACGAATGCCATTTCGTACCATCGGTGGAGCGGATTAATGAGAAATTTCGTGCGCAATAACGCTCTGTGCCGCGCTGCCGCGGACTTTGACGCAAGGTCGCGCAAGATTTGTCGCGTAGCGCAACCTGAGACTGACGGTGACGCGGTTAACAAACTATATGTTGATCAATTATTTAAAATGTTGAGCAATCAACGAAAAGAATCAGACGAGAAGCTGACTGCGTTCGAGAAAGATCTGCAAGCGTTACAAACTGCGATAAACAAGATTCGACGTGCGAATATCGTTGAATCAGACGCGACAACGAACAACAATGGACAAACGGTTCAGCAGAAACGACTATCGAAAGCGACGAGTGAGGAGAGGCAACGGTTAATTAACGACGGCGAGGAACGGCAACAAACGATTCGAGAACGGTTGTCGGACGGCTGTCTAACGGTTCAAGAACGGTTTTCGAACGGTTCAAAAACAGCTCAGAAACGATTACGAACGGTTTAGAAACAGCTGCGAACTACGCGGAGACAGGAAAAGCTACAAACGGCTAAAGAATATCGACGACGACGACGACGACGACGATGAGTGGTAAGAAGCAGTTAACTGACGACGACGAACGACAACGAACGATTCAGGAACGATTGTCGAACGGCTGTCGAACAATTCACGAATGGTTTAGAAGCGGTTACGAACTGTTCAGAACCGGTCATGAATTGTTCAGTAACTGCTACGAACGATGCACTAGAAGCAGAAACGGCGACAACGAAACATGAGACCGTTAAAATCGACCGATGCGGATAAAAATATCGAAAAGCGACGGTTGGTGGACGAATTGCACGCACCGGCGAGAAGAAATTTCCCCCGCAGACACGTCATAGTGCGAGAGTACGACGACTGTGGCAGACTGACATTGTCGAGATGCGTCCGTTCTCGCGTTTCAACGGAGGCTACCACTACATACTCACCGTCATCAATGTGTTGAGCAAGTACGCGTGAGCCGTGCCGCTCAAGGGTAAAGGCGGCAGCGAGACAGCCGACGCTATCGCTGAGATAATTCGACGCAGCGGGAGGTGCCCTAGTAATCTACAAACTGACATGGGGAAGGAATTTTACAACGCCGACGTGCAACGTCTCGTGAGAAAACACGACATCAATCATTATTCCACGTATTCGATGTTGAAGGCGTCGGTCGTCGAGCGATTCAATCGTACGTTAAAGACCAACATGTGGAAGATGTTTACGATCAACGAAAATTACAAGTGGGTCGACGCGTTGCCGCAACTCGTGTCGGATTACAACGCGCGCAAGCATCGAACCATCGGCATGCGACCCGTCGACGTTACCCCCGCGAAAGCCGAAAGACTCTTGGCTACAGCGCGATAAAGATCGCGGGTCCGGCAAAATTCAAAGTGGGTGACTCGGTACGCGTTAGCAAATACAAAACAATTTTCGAGAAGGGCTACACACCGAATTGGACCACCGAGATGTTTAAGATCGTTAAAGTGCAGCGTACCAATCCCGTAACCTATCTACTCGAGGACTATCGTGGAAAGTCCGTCGCTGGGGCGTTCTACGAGCACGAGTTGCATCACGCGACTTATCCGGACGTATCTCGTGGAGAAAGTACTGCGCAAGAGGGCTGATGAGGTTTACGTTAAATGGCTGGGATTAGGTGGATCGCACAATTTATGGATACGCAAGGACAATGTTATTTAATTTGTGCAAACTGTATTTTATTCTTTACATAAAAAATATGCAATATGTAATATGTAATACATGTAAAATGTTTGAAGTATGAAATACATATAAAGTACGTAAAAAATTTGAAATACACATGTGTAATATCTTTATTAATATTCTTTCCAATACTGTAATATAATACTCACAATACGTTACGTTATATTACATTCATACATTTGTACGTTATACGACTTACATACGTTGTACTACTACATTATATATTACGTTACGTACATATACTACTGCATACGTTATACTACTACATGCATATACTACTGCATACGTTATACTATTGCATACATGCATACATACATGTATACATACATGTATACATACATACGTTACAAAGGTATTTGGTAATGTCCCCACGGTAATGTATCGGTCGAATCGGGTATAACGTATCGCTTATCGTCGTACGGACTCAGACCGATTTTTGTTTCGGACACGGTGTACACCTCGTGTGACTTCGATCGTATACAGGACTGTTGTCGCGTCATTTCAATTTCGTCTCGCAGACATCTCGTGTAATCGTCGAACGTTATAGTAGGTACGCGCTACGACGTTGCTCTTGACACCTTTCGCTTTTTTACAGTCTTTCTTACAATCCACTCTCAACGCGTACATCTTCGCCCTGAGTCCAACCAATTCGGTCATGATCGCACCGTTATTCTCGTCCTTCATCAAGCCCGGCACTTTTTTGTTCTCGAGCGTTATACTGTACGCGTTGTCGATCGCATAATCGCTCGTGTCGAATCTAACGATATCGCGTTTCACGTTCTCGTACACATCCTCGCACTCTACGTAATATATAAGGCTGTCCGTATCGGTGTACATAATTCTACACATGTCGCCATACAGGGGAGACATACTCGTGATGAAATATGTACAAACAGACTTTCGATACGTCGAGAATGCACATGCCGACGTAAATAGGTTTGTCAAATTTAACTTGAGTTTTCGCAGTTCAACGGTTATCAGATTTTCCGAAAACACGCACCTGCTGTGAAAATTTGGTTTCGAGATCAGTGCCTCTGTGTTGTATCGTCCGTCCCACTTTGTCAGTAATTTTACGTCGACGTGATTTCGAACGTTCTCCATCGTTTTCCCGAAAACCGCGTTATTTATCAATTTATATAAATTTTTCTCAAAATCGTTCTTGGCCAGTGTTCTAAATTTTGTATTGAGCTCGATGTAAGTGCGGAGCCACGTAGATTGAGCGAATTGCAATACGCGATGTATCTTTATGACGCAAAGGCCGTGGCGCGTGCACTGCTGTAGGTTGCAATAATGGATGACGTAACGCTTCTTATCGTACAGCGTGGCAAGAAGTTTGTCCTGCCGTTTGCCGGGCGGTTTATCGCGCGTTAGACAGAACGGTAGGTCAGCGTGCGCGTCGTGTATATTCTGCGGATACTCTAGATCGACTTCGAGAATATAACCCGTAGGCGAATGTGAAGCGATCGCGCTAAACTCGAAATTCGAAACGTCTTTGACCCATCGAAAATCTGCGTGGGCAGTGGCTGACACATCGCCCAGCCGTACAAGTTGTTTACATCGAAATACATCAGGTATGAGGATGGTTTCAATGAATCGTACGACTGCATATACTTGTTGTTGGCCCGTGCGTATCTGTTTGAACATTGACTCAGACCACCGCGTTCGATGAACATAACCATGTCAATGTCGGTGAGCAGTTTGAAATTTACGCGAGTATGTTTCAACATGGCGTCCCATGTGAAACCTGGCAAAGTGTAATAGTACGCGGGATCAAGTCCGTAACTCGCTATACAACTGTCGCGGAAATTTTCAAAAACGTCGGCCAATAACAAGACATCGGTCTTTAGATACAGATCGCTGTATTCGCCCAAGGTTCGAACGGAGAACCGTCGCCAGACGTTCGCGGCGCGCTCGTAATCGCTCTCGGATACGGTGTCACCGGTCAAGGAACTGTAAAACGATTCGCGCGGTGGTAAACACGTGTCCTCCAGCTTGTCCACACAATCCACGGAAATACGCCTTTTCGCGTCAAAAGATCAAAATCCTCGGTCGATAATTGTGAAAATTGAGAACGTACAATTTTTTACTTATCTCTGCATAGAGAAGATGCTAAATTATCGAGGCTGCTACTCAAAAATTTATACGAATCGATAAACCGTAATTTTATGTCGCTTCGCGAATCTGATTTTTCTGCGGTATCTTTAACGTGTTTCGTGAACGAAATGTATTTTTCTTTCGTGATTGGAAGTAAGTCTACACGTCCTTCGTACGCTGTAGCTATTTCCGTGATAATAAAATGCGCGTCGTAACCCGATAAATTATGAAAAATTATTGGAATGTAATGCGAATATGTATAATTTAGATTACAGTTGGAATGCGCGGGACCTCTATAACGACCGGTCAGATGACAATAATCGCGTACTCGCACGTCGTCTGGCTCGAACGGTTTTTCACAAATGTGGCAATGCGTCGCGCTGTGAAGTATCTCCCGCTCGTCTCGCGTTAATTCCGTCATGCGAACATTACCGGATAAGTTAGTCTTTACGTCGTGTGCTAAACGTCTTAGTTCCTCGGCGAACCACGCGACGCAATCCTTATCGCGACGAAACCGATACGCGGATAACGAGTCGTCGTACGAGCACCGCACGTAATATCCTATGTTAAATACCCGATGATGTTGAGACGTGTATGTGGACGTTGTCGGATCCGCATCCGTCTTCTCGAGGGTACATTCCAGGTCGGCGTACACGACGAACGGAACTCGTTCCTTCCTGTTGTGATTCTTAAAACTCAGCTACTTGTCGTCCTCGCTCGGTATGGCACAGTTGTTTATTTCTCGACAGTCTACTCGGTGGGCTTCCAATTTCTCGCTTGATCTAAAATAATGTAAACAACTGCAAAAAGAAAAACACAATTTTTAAATTTTTATATTAAAAATATTTCATAATTTTATTAAAAGAAGTATAGGTACTCACCGATCGCAAAAGTATTTCCGACCATCATGTCTGCTCAATTGCGAGCTAACGAGACGCGATAGGTTCTTTATCCACGCGAAATGTCCCACGTTGTCGTCTCGCGGGTACTGCACGTACAGCAAATTGACGTGCTTTTCTCTCTTCAGGTCGGTAAGCCGTATCGGTAGAACGTTCGGCGTCTTCTCTCCCTCGATGGTATACACATTGATGGATATATCGTTAAGTCGTTCGAACTTTTTAATCTGTTTTAAAGTCAATGGAAACTCAATGCCATGTAAATTTAATATTGTTGTGTAATGTCGGTACGAGAATTTTCTTTCTGAATTTCTTTCGGCTGGACGTAGAGCAGCCACCACCGACGACGAGAAGCATGCATTGTCCATCGATTGCACGTTGATCACCGCTTTTTTCAATTTAATTTTCTCAGGTAAATTGATGTAACATCCCGCGTGCAAAGGATTGTATTTGTTCACGTTCACAGTCAAATTAAGTATACGCGACAACGCCCACCCGCTGTCGCGTTCCTGAAACTCTTCGAGACGCAATAAAGTAGGCTCGATAACGTGTTGCTCGTACCACTCGCACAGATCGGACGCACGAAAGAGTTCACAGTTTCCCGTGCTGACACTTTTGTTCGCACGTTTGTCAACCATCACAAATTCGCCGTTGAACACAATGTTTATCTTTACACTTGCGTGTCTTTGCATGACGTTCCGCACACGATCGAGCACGATGACTTCAGCATCTTTGAGAAATTTTCGCGGTTCGATGTAATTGATATTTATCACCGCACCGGTCAATACACGGCTTTCGAACGCGGCATCGATCTCTCGCCAAACGAGTCTTTCCGCGTTATCGTCACTATTAGTGCCCGCCGCGTACTTACCACCGATATGTACGAACCGTCTCTGTAATAGAGTCTTTGCACCTTCGAGTCGCGCGATTCTTGCCACTAAAGATTGTCTGTCTACGCGGCTCTCATCTGTGATTGAGAGCCGCGGACGTTTGGAACGACAGTCTTCTTCGAGCTGCTCAATAAATTCCTCGCATCGCCATGTCCATGCAAAATATTCGTCCAAGGTAGCGATTTGGTTGGATCGTTTCAACAGGTTGCGTTCCGTTTTATTAAGATGTTCCATGTTTTGTTTTTTAATACTGTCTTTTTTTCACGCACTATTTTTTTAGATCACGTCACATTCTTCGATGGAGCACTTGCACGTGACTCGATCGCACGCTGAACAATATCGTTTGCAATATTGAACGACATAGTGCGTAAGCATAAAACAATGAGATTGAAAGTAGGGGACATTAAAGTGATTAAGCTCCCAATTATTATAATCATCTTGGTCACGTTCATAAGTTCTTTCAAGCATCAATAAATAATTAGGATCATTGATAGGATCAGGGTACATATACATACGTATCGAATTGTTCATCACCACCAATTCAACGTATTTCCCAATACCTGTATGAATCTTAATGTATGTTGCTTCACAATCATCAAGTTTTTGATAAATTTTAGTCACCCAATAGTCAACAATAGGTTTAATATAATACGGCACAACGTCAGCACGGCGAGCTGCACGTGATTTTTTCTCGCTAACGCACTCGTCCCGCAGCCGTCGATACACTTTCCGTCTCACGTTAGAATCCCAATCATAAGGAAAAGCGATATCGATAACGACTCTTTGTCTAGTGATGCCTTGACCGGTTCCGCGTATACCGAGTTCGCGATCGCGAAGAAACTGCACCGGTGATATTCGTCACACATCCCTCAATTTCACTCCTTGATCTTCTTTACGCAAACCGTCGTCGGTGACATCTATTGTAATATCTTCCATTGCTAAATCCACAGATTTTGGAGACTCTACAGAATTCTTTTCTTCAATTATCCACACCATTGCGCACGTTATATATAATGCCCCACTCGCGATAATGTTTTTTTTATCACTTCATGCAAATCGGGCACATGTTGCATGGATATATTTGGAACAATGGAGTATTACGACAATCTTTGCAAAATCGACCGTTCATTACCTCGTACGGTTCGGTTACATGCTCTCGATATTCACGTATGTGCTCACCAGTGTCTGGTGCAGCGATCATACACGAATAACACAGGTTATCTGAACCGTATCTTCTATATATATAAAATAGAATGTCTGTATGTATGTATGTTCTTTATACACTCTCAAACTATTCGACCGAATTTTTACCAAAAGTATATAAAATAGGGGTAGAATTTTCCGGGGAGTGTTATAGAGTGCATATTTTTTTGTTACCGATCTTTTTGGGAACCGGTATCCAAAATTTTTCTAATTTTTCGGGAAATAATTGACCGAATTTTAAAGAATTGTATATGAATCAAGGGTAGAATTTGTCGAGGATTACCATAAAGTGTATAATTTTTTGTTATCGATTTTTTGGGAAACCGGTATCAGAAATTTTTCCAATTTTTTGGAAAATAATTGACCGATGAAAGTATAAAATAGGGGTAGAATTTTTTGGGGAGTGTTCGCGCTCCGCCTAACCGAGTAAGTAAGGAAATGATGAAAGTAGTGGTATTTCACCGGCGATGTTGCCATCTCCCACTTATGCTACACCTCTCATGTCTCCTTACAGTGCCAGACTAGAGTCAAGCTCAACAGGGTCTTCTTTCCCCGCTAATTTTTCCAAGCCCGTTCCCTTGGCAGTGGTTTCGCTAGATAGTAGATAGGGACAGTGGAAATCTCGTTAATCCATTCATGCGCGTCACTAATTAGATGACGAGTGTTATAGAGTGTATAGTTTTTCGTTACCGATTTTTTTGGGAACCGGTATCCGAAATTTTTTCAATTTTTTGGTAAATAATTGTCCGAATGTTTTGTAGGAAATGTTTTGATTTTGATGTAATTCCTGACATAAACATAAAAAGTGTCTCGGGTGGCTGATTTAAAAGCGGTAACTTAACTTTTCCGTTTGAACAACACATTCCAGATGCTTGAGTTTTAAACTTTTATTATGGGATTGATAGTTATGGGGTTGGGGGCCGGGGGAGGCGGTTTTTAGTCGGTGAATAAGTCCGGCATAACCCTGGGGACCGGCCTTAGGGTATGTGTAAACATTTTCCTTTTCCAAAAAAAAAAAAGCAGGATCTTAAAATTTGCAAAAGTTCCGTAGAAGAATTAACTAACCGATAGAACAAAATGGAAATAATAAATATCTACAATTAGTAGAAATCATTTTAGTAAAAACATTAATTATTAAATTGATTTTTGCTTGATAAGCTATTGTTTGATAAAGGAATTTTTTTCGATTAAGGACATTAAAATACAAATGAAGTCGTTTGAAGAAAAACGACTCCCGGGCGAAGCCCGGGTAACCAGCTAGTCTAAAATAAAAATAAATTGCGCAACACTTCGTACGTCCATTTAACGCTAAAAATTCGGGACGCGACACTATTTTTTTCATAACTTCTTTACGGTTATTGTCTTCGTCGCTGTTATAAGTGCTGTCCGGTGACAACGGACGATCCTCGTCGGACAAAATCTACATCCATCATTGCCTCAAAATTATTGTCTATCTCTATTTTTGTTCACTGTTTTTGAAAAAAAATGTTTTCTTTACACCGCCCACTTGACACAAAAACTTCAGCCCCGAGTATCAACTTTTAAGAGCCGCGATAATGTTTTTTTCTTATCGTATGCACATCGGGCACATATTACACGGAAATATCATATACAATGCTTCATGATATCTTGAACATCTTCATGACATCTTCCGCGTCTCTCAACGAAGTGTTTTAGGCGAGCGTACATGCCGAAATCAAGGTCCGATAGAGCAACCATGCACGGAGCACATAGTGCAAATGCACCACCCGTTGCATAATAAAAATATATTACGCAATGTCTCGTACGTAAATTTAGTGCAACGATTTCCCAACGCAGCACTATTCTATCGATGACTTCTTCATGATTGTCGTCTTCATCACTGAAATAATCACTGACGTCCGTTAACGCGCGATCCTCGTCTACATCCATATCGAAATTATTGCCATCTTCTTTATCATGAAAAATATTCCTCTGTATTGAATACTTTACACAAAAAAAACTTCACCCCCCGAGTATAAATGTTGGCGGTTTGCGTTTCGAAAGCTAGCCGAAGACTGATCCGCAAGATGTGGATCCATAAGCATCCTGACGACAATGGATGCTATGCGTTTGTATAATTGTCGTTAGACATATTTTGCTTATACATTCCAGCAGCCGGACAGTGGCGCTCGCTTTTTGTAATATGCCGCGCCATAACCGAATACCGCCGTGACAGTTAAATCCTAATCGGCGGCGGCTCTTCCTAGAAAAAACATGAAGAGGACTCCGCAACGGTTAAATCGTCGCCGGTGACAAATTTTATCAATTGTTTACCTCGGTTATTTTATCTTCAAACCGTCGTCGGACCATCGACGCTTGCTTTTGTAGTGTGAGACGCCGTAACCGAATGGCGGGTCGCAAGTTATAGAAGGGTGAGATCATTGCAGAGACAAATGTCTAACTCGCTATTTTGTTTACAGTCGCCGATAAAATTCCAGCAGCCGAACGGCGCCCGTTAGCCTTTGCAATACCCCGCGCCGGAAACGCGAACACCTACGCCCCCCGCAGACCCCCTCGACCTAGAACGCGGATACCTACCTCTCCTCGCGGACCACCCTTGGCATAGAACGCGGACACCTCCCCCTCCCCCCCTCGGCGGTACCCCTTGTCAACGATATGTTCATCAATATTTAATAAACAACATGTCTCGACACGCTCGCCGACCCCCCCAACACTCCCTTGCCCTAGAACGCGTATACTTCCCCCACCCCCCCCCCTCGGCCTAAAACGCGGATACCTACTTCCCGCCCCGCTCCCCCCCTCGGAGCACCCGAGTTAAATCTGTCAAAATACTATCTACTGCTACTTTAGGTGTTTTTGCTTGTACACCGTCTAAATCTACAATCTAATTATAAGTAAACTGTTAAGTTTGCATGTTTTTGTTATGTTTATATTATGTTTTTAATGTTAAATTAACTTTTTGGAAAAGTAATAAATTATTAAATTTTTTATTATTTAATTGTTCAAAAAACATCAGCTAAAATTTAATTTTAATATATAATAGTAATTAATAAATAAAAACTTATTTTTAATCTTAAAAATTAAAGACACAATATTAGTTATCTGTTGTTCAATACTCTCTATCTCATCGTTTCATGCAACTACTTGAATTCTTCTTCCACTACCGTTATTGATATAAAATTTAAAAAATCTGTATTGTTTTTGATCACAGACCTACAGACCGAGGAGCCTCTATGCCGTCAACATATCCTATTACTTCACTATAATATCAATTATGTTGCACGTCTCGTTCTCGATGATAATATTGCAGTCATGCTTGTCATGCCTAATAACATCACAACGTTTAACGCCTAGTAATTTTTGAATAGATGGCGCTCTCCGCCATTTTATCTTTACGATGATTTCCTTCTATCTTCATATTGTTTCGTTGTGCCGAAGCATCAATACGTTTTTCGAGTAGAGTCCTCAAAAACGTTCTAGTTTATTAAATCTATTATATCTTTTAGAATGCCAAATCACGACAGGAAGAAACGGTTGAGATCACGGTCCAAAGACGACCATCGACATAAGCAAAGGCGTGAAGAAAAATTCACTGATATGCAAAACCAGTTAGATAACCTAAGAAAGGCTATCGAGACGTTGGTACAAGTTCAAAAAAAAAAAAAACAGACCAGCAAATCAGTCTATAGAGATTGAGACTGATAATACTGAGATAACCTGTAAGTAAAGCTCCATACGAGCGATTTCTCAGTAGGGAGGTTCCTTTTATCTAAGGAGGTTATGTCTCAATCATTCCATACAAATATTGAGAGTCGGCGTCCACACGACAATGACAGGGTATTTTTGTGAATTAGTTCAATAAGGACCGACATTTTCACAATAAACACAATAAGTGTTGCCCAATTAACCCCTCCCTGTCTCCATTCTGCCGTAGCTACCACAGATGTCGAGGAGATGAAAGACTCAAATACTGAGGTAATCGGCGGAAGTATTCAGGAGAAACAATCGTCTGAGGATATTTCTGAGGAGCCAACATTAAGAGATAATGTTTTGGAAGTATTAGGAGTGGACTCAAATGAATCTAAATTCAAAGACGTTAATTATCATCCAGAACTAAAAAACACATGGTCAAAATGGATGAAACAAGGTCAGAGAAGGCCAGAGAAAAACAAAGAAATTATAAAACTCTACAACCGTAAAGAAAATTTGTACACAGAAGCACCAAAAATGAATTTGGAAATTGTCCCACTCCTCTCAGAAATGGCCAAAAAAAGAGACGAACATTTTTTAGAGACGCAAAACTGCGTTGGCACAGGACTAGCCGCCTTAAGAGTCTCTATGCTCATAGATTCTCCAGAAGAAGGACTAGATGAAGATATCTTCACAGACTACTTAAGCCATGCTGATCAAATCCTGACAGATGTCTTCCATCAACAGTCGATGGCTTGGAAATCGTTCATTACCCCACAGTTTAATAAGAATAAAACAACCTAGCTTCCGAAGCGCGGATTTAGCTCGCGGCTGGTCAGGGTTCGGAGTAGGCGCGGAGGAAGACACAAGACTCGGTTAAAATATAATAAAACAAAATAAAGTATTTATTCAATTACGCGTGAATACATGGAGACGCTCGCGGGAGCGGTGAATACGTACAAAAGATCGCGGTCGCTGCTACGATAGCGACAGATTACAGTGATCGCTAAGTTGATGGCTGAATACGTGTAATAGGTCGCGGACGCGGTTACAATATAGATATCACCGAGCGTGCGGACGCCTGGTGAAGCGATGATTCACGGAGATCGCGGAGTTTCGCGGATCGGCGGGCGTGCGGGCTCGCTGAGGTATTTCGGCGCGGTATCGCAGGTTTGGATAACGGCGGCAGTGAGCGCATAAGGCGCTGGATCGCTATTGGACGTGATATCGAGCGGCTAAGACCCTTAGCGGAGATAGAGAAGTACTCTCTACTTCCTGGCGCATCGATTCGTGTAGGCGGGAGGCGGCACCGGGTGGCCAAGACCCTTGGCGAGTAAGAGAAGAACTCTCTTACCCTGGTTCACTCCGGTGTCACAGGTGTTCGAAATATGTATAATGGAAGTTCGAGTCAACCGCCTAGATTCTTCACTCGGCAGAGGCAGAGAATACTTTCTACCTCCTGGTTGTTTCGACTGGGGGATTTCGGGATCCGTGAGCAGCGGAGAATCGGTCGGATCGGTTTGCTGGCTCACGGCGGAATCTAAAAACCTAGCAACATTGCTCGGTTTATATACGCCCGCGGTGGCGTGTCGGCGTGGCGGGGGTATACGCGACGGCAATCGCGCGCGCCGGGATGGAGCGGTGGAGCGTTCGGGAAGTACGGCGCCCCGACGCCGCGATTGCGTTCGGTGGCTCTCGGCCGTTTTCGGCACCGCTCGGCGCTCCGAGTCGGTTGCCGCGCTAAGTCCGTTTGCGGACTGATACGCGAGATGAATCGTTTAAAAAAGGGCACACCGTGCCTTGTCTCGCCCGGCGGGTGTTCGGCCGGGCGGCATCCGGCTGCTGCTCGCCGGGAATGATGCGTTTTGGGGCGCATCGTTACAAGAATATTAAACCCACTGTCGACGCGATGATTTCTGATGAGTGGGTTTATGGCAATAACCTTAAGGAAAAAGTCAAGGACGCAAAAGAGATCGAAAAGCCTTGCGCAGAAATGAAGGATAAAGTCCAACAGAAAAATTCGTCAAAATCGAACCGGGGAAACTACAAGTACCCACCTGCGAATTATCGACAGATGAGCTACCCACAAAAACATCGACAGTTCAGATTCAAGAAGAGAATCCCCCAAAAGTCGACACAGAGTTAATCCAAAAAGAACTCTCAGACGACGAGCCAGTCATCATCCAAGAAATAAGCCAGGTAGACAAGCAGAGATGGGCGGCAGTAAATACTTTCGTCTCCAAATTACACATTCAATTACATACCACTTTTACCATTTGTAATTGAAATCCATTTAATTATCCATTGCTTTCAGCATTTGTAATTAAGATCCATTTAATTGTCCATTGTTTTCAGCATTTGTAATTAAGTTCCATTTAATTACTCATTATTTTGAGCATTTGTAATCGATGCTGACAGTAATTGGTGCTCAAAGTAATTAAATTATACTCATGTAATGTAATTACATTCATATAACTTAATCATATTTATGTAATTTAATTACATTTATGTAATTTAATTACATTTATGTAATTTAATTACTTATTTATGTAATTTAATTATTTATTTATAATTAAATTAACTATTCTCGAAGATCAGCTCGTTCCAACAATTTTAAGAGTAAATTCAGACATTTCGCGATAGAGTGATCGAATTTCATTTTTCGAAAATCAAACTTTTTAAGGTTGTTCCTGTTTCAGGTTGTTTTAGTTGTTCTAAACATTGTTCCAAAATATTAGTTTGATTGGTCAAAACTTTAAGAGATATTAAAAAAAGAAAAATTTTGGAAATAACAGTTTTTGGCCATTTATTCGTAAACAAAATGACATAAAACTGTTGATTTAGAACATATTTATAACCGCGTAAAACAACTCAGAACAAAATTTTTAAGACCAGAACAAGAACCTAAAGGGCACTTTACTTTTCATCGGAAAAATTTGTTTTTCCAATTTCTTAGTTAAAAATCTTGTTCTAAGCTTTCCGCGTTAAAACTCTCGTATTCTCTACTGGAACTACTCAGAACAAACAAAATTTTTAAGACTAGAACTAAAACCTAAAGGGCACTTTACTCTTTATCGGAAAAATTTATTTTGCGAGTTTCTGACCGAACAGCTGACTGCCACAAACAATATACTGCTATTCTACAAAATATTTTCTCTAGAACATATCAGCATTAATGCAAACCAAAAAGCAGAGACATATAAATGCACCAATACTTAAACAATGTAATAATTACATTGTTTAAGTATTGGTGCCAAATGATGAATAAAAATTCAAGTTTTTACAAGGTACAAAACTATGGTAGTAATTTTCAAGCTCACAGAAGTATCTCATTAAAATTCTATCTATTTTTAATATTCAGAAGCTAAAATATACATGACATTAAATTAATATTACAAATATATCTTAATAATCACATTTTCCGACCTCTTGATTCCTTTGTTTCCATGTAACCATAAATTCTGGTTACCACCTAACCAGGATTTTTGCGTGTCGTTTTCCGGTTAAAAATTAATCAGTTTCTGCGCTGCGTTAGCCTTAAATAGGACTCGCTTCTCGAAATGCGCATCAGTCAGTCGGTTGAATTTTGGAATATCTATCATTGTGGCATAACTGAATAGTCGCTCTACTGGTGCCGACGACGGCAACGGCGTGTTATATCGCAAGAAAAGCTTCCAAATTAGCGGAAAATCTTTCAAGCTTTCAAGACTCGGGTCATGTTATAAATCTACAGATCTCGACTTCAGCTTCTCCATGTTGGTAAAAGATTTCCGGCTGCTCAGTTGCAGCGGAGACTGGACCAAAATTGAAATAATCGTCATCGACCATACGCTCAGCCTCGAGTTCAGGATCTTGAGCGCAAGCTTTCTCGTCAGATACGACTTTGAGAACAAGATCACGCACTTTTTGTTGAGTGGCTTGGTCCAAACACGTCAGCCAACGTGTTTTGAATTTTGGATGAGTTACTGCCGCTATTGCAGCGAGTTTTCCGGCTCCCTTAATTTTGAAAAAGTATTTGAATCGAAATTCGAGCGAGCTTTTTATAGCCTCAAGCAAAGGCTGGCATATCGCGATCGTGTTTTTGCTTAGCAAGTAGTCGACTTTTCTTCTTAAAGAAACTAATGTGGGTAAAAGGTACCCGTAAAAACAGTAACTTTCACCCTGCAAGATATCGATCGCTTTCGCTAACGGTTTCGTACATTCGATGTATTCTTCGAGGTATTCAAAGTCCGAGTGCCTGAGTGGATTTCTCAACTGAACAATTTGGTTCATATCGTGATGAAGTATTTTGTCTTTGAGCTGAATTAATCTTTTTAAAGAGTCGTAGAGTGAATTCCACCGAGTTATTACGGGTCTGAGCAATGCTTTGCCTAAGTATAACTTCAAAGCCTCATTTGTTTTCGGCGATCTCAGTGATTTCCATAACCAATTGCATCGGTCGAGAGCGTCCATATATATGTACGTCAGCGAGATTTTGTGATTCTTGAATCGCCTTAATAATATCCGTCGTCGCTATGAGTTGCAAAGTGTGACTAGCACAACGAATATGAAAAGGCAAGCGATTATGGAGCTCTTCAGTATAATCAAAAACTTCGTTCTCGAGTGGTTCTTCCGGCAGAACATCTTCATCGGTATTGATACTTTCGGAACTGTCTCCATTAGCACTATTATCGTCGCGATGTTCAGCTTTAAAAAAACAAAATGTTGCGTAATAAAATATTGTGACGAACATGTTATTGTTATAAGTAGAGGATTTGGTGCAAATTTTGACGACTCGAAAAACTGAGAGTACTACTCCGGTCGTAGATCTAATTGAATTTACATTGATATTTGATTTACGTCAGAATTCGATAAATTTGCGATCGACATTTGCCAGAAACAAAGTCTGCATTTTACGATATCTGGTTAATTACGAATTTCTGAATTTGATAAATGGTGAATATGACCCATGTGAGCGACGATGGAAATAACCAACATTTTTTTTATTAACCTAACCTCACAGTTGTGACTAATTATACTGTTCAACAAAAAATGAACTAATTCAGTTTTTTCGCCATAGACCCCATATTTAACCATAAATATCTTATTAACCATAGCCGACACGAAAAACTCCTGAGGGCTGAAAGTCCTAACAACATACTTAATTTTGATTGCAATAAAACTTCTCCAGCACGTTACATATTGTTGTTATAATATGACAAAATACGTGAAAATAGCCCTTTTTGCAACTTTAACTGCAAATTTCTCAAAATTGTAACGTGATAGAGCATTTTGGAGACCGGATTCGTATTCAGCATCCAAAAAACTATAGGAAACGACTAGTCTCGTCCTGGTGTTTTTTTTTTTTTTAACAGTGTTATCATCTTCTGTGGTAGTTTATTCAAATTTTACACTGCACCGAGCAATCAGAGTGTCCATATTTATTACATGATTCTGAGAAACAAAAATAATCTAAAATTGCTCTAACTTCTCTGTATTTAAAAAAATATCCTGAATAACATACCAGAAAGAAAGACGTCATCGACGTCTATTCCAAAAACTTTGAAAGCTTTAACGAAATTCGATCCGTTATCAGTAACTGTCGCTATGATGTTATCGTTATTCAAGCCAAAGGAGGCATGGATTTCGACAAGTACATCTGCAATCGCTGTGTGTGAATGAGTACCGGGAAAACGCATACACGCAATAGCCGCCGATTTACGTTCGAGAGTTCCTTCATCGATTTATTAAACCAATAAATAAATAAGTGATTTTGTTATTTCATCAGATAACCAATAATATTTACAAATAGTTACACGTTAGTGCAAAGTTCTCCGCCCTTAAATTGAGTATTAAGATAAACTTTTTGGGGTTAGTACTAAAAGACCCTAGTTCACGAGAAAATGAAGATATAACGACTCTAATTACACCGGTATCCTTAGGGTAATTCTCGCAGAAAATACAAAAACGAAGATTCTTTGGTAAATTTGCGATGAAATAAAAGATAAATAATATCAAAATGTGTTTCGACAGTTTTAAATAGTTCTACAGCTTGAGACATATATCAGTACATAAACATTGTTAATTTTACATAGTGACAGTTTTTTCTGCGACTGTTAAACGTTTCTGTTTTGCAGATTAAATAAACGAGTAAAAAAACTATGCTTTTGATGCACTAGAAATTTTTAAAAATACGAAAAACCAGGATGGTTTAACGTGCCCAATTATAATAATAAAAGAGCCGAAAAAAACAATACTTGCTACACCAAACTAAAACGTAAGTACAACCTCAATAAATATATACGATGATACAATGTTAAATAAGTCACAAAATTGCGATATTTTTATTATTTATAAATTGCAGCAAACGCTTACGAAAAAAATGATTCGCAGAATAACGAATGCTGTTTCTGTAACTTTTATTAGCGATAAAATTCATTTGCTCAAATTTAACGTACCAGAGTTAGAAATAGATATATGTTTTCCCATTTGATATATGTATGCATTGTCTACCTTAAAATGGGACGACCTAGATCTCGGACTTAAAGAATTTATATTAAGAATGCAAATACCCAGTGGACTGTAACGCCAATAAATCGCCGGTTCATTCCCGCAAAAAAATCCGCCGTTGTGCAAAAATGTTTGTTTGTGGAAATCGCGTTTCGAATTTTGGTCAAATTCTCTGTGCATATAGCGTCGATTTTCGAGCCGAGTGTACGCCTAGACATGTGTTTCATGGAAGCATCACCTGTTTTTATTTTTAAATCTAGAAATTAGAGTATATCATATTGTGTAGTTTTCAGTATTAGAAGCATTATTTCATATGTTTGACGCTTCTATAAAACTCTTTTGCAGACTAATGCATTTTGTGGGTAGTCAGACAGAACGTCCAAAAAAAAATTTCCCACGACAAAACATCCCACAACATTATGTCCAAAAAAATAATATCTCCGTGACAAAATTTCCTGCGACAAAACGTCCACGCGAAACCAGGAGCCACATGGGTTCATAACTTTCCACGCGTGGAAAGCCTACGCATGTACTTTGAAGGCATACTATGTGTGTAGTTTAACCATAGTGGAGCCCCCCC
>NW_020223988.1:0-9508 GCF_003070985.1 Temnothorax curvispinosus | reverse complement strand
CTTCGAATCGTTATCTTGGAATCGCCGAAGCTCGTGGTGGCTCTTTCAAAAACTCCGTCCGCACATCTCTGTTCCTGATGTTCCTCGAGTGGAGTGTCAGAATCGTTTCAGCCAGTTATAAGTCGTATCGAGTTTCACACCCCGGTGAAGTTGGCTCTGTTTTTCTAAAATTAAAAAGAAATTTCTGAAGCTTTGGTCTTTGGACGTTCTCCAAATAATTTTGGAGTTAAGCGGCTTCAGAAAGAGCTCTATCATTTAAAACGGTGAAAACGCCAGGAAATTTATTTCATTTAAAAGACGTAGCTGTTTTAGAGTTCTAATTTTAGATAATTCTCTCTCTTTCTCTCTCTCTCTCTTTCTTTTTCTCTCTCTCTACAGTTCGACATAAATCTTTCGAGAAAAATTCTTTCCAAAATACCTCCAGAAATTAATTTCTCAAAATGACAGTCTCTTTCTAAAATAGCTTTTGAAACCACTTGGAAACTACAGATCTCTTCGGCCATCATCCAGAACTCAATTTCTTTTTTTAATTAAAAAAAAGGGAAGTTATAACTTCACAGAAACTCAAGTTCTAGGAACCTGCAATTATTTACGATCGAAATGTGAATTTTTGATCGCAATTTCTCATGCGTCTCTTCAGGCTTCATATGATATTTCGGGATCCAGGCAAGCAATCACGAAATTGTCTATGATTCGAATCGGAAATCGACGAGATTCGAAATTCCCAAAACTCTAAAATCAGTGTGTGCGTAATCGTTCCTTCGAACCAGCCAATCAACATGTGGTCGGGACAATTACAGAGGGATTAGCTCTTGAACACGGGCGCGGGGGGCGCGCGCGCGGACGGCGGGGGTTTCGCAGGCTGATGACTTCCCCAAGCTCGATGAATGATCCTAAGAAAGGCGCCACCGCCAATCACGTGCCGTCGTTCCCGGAAGGCGGCAAATTGCAGGGCATATGCTTGGTCATCTTCTTCGTTCTGCCTGGATATTCCGAAGATCCACGGTGAAAAATAGAAAAGATCGAAAATAGAAAAATCACTGCCTTAAAATTAAAAAAAAACAAAAAAAAACAAAAAAATAAATATTCGAATAAACGTTTGAAAACAATCGAAGACACTGAAGACACGCGATTCTCCAGTATCTAGGCTTAAAAACTTCACGAATTTGTTCTCTTCAAACGGCCGTACAATACACGTTCTACATTTTCGATAATCCTCAAATTTTTTTATTTCAAAATCGTACGATTCATAATATCGAGAGATTTTACGTTTTCTATAGTTTGCAGCTGCGGAAGCGACGGTAGTTTATTTTCCACGCGAATAATGGGCAGCGTAGAAAAACTTAATCTAGCCTCCGAAAGCGATCGCACCCTCTCGCAAAAAGCATCCCTCCCTCCCCCCGCGGCCCCCGCTCTCGAATTCGACATCGCGTCCCGGCGATTTATGCGTCACGTCGCATAAATATACATGCTGCCTCACAAAGGGTCTCACAGCGACTCGATCAAGGCAGAGAACAGAACGAGCGAGCCGCGTAAGGACAAAAGCGGGGAAGGAAAAGGAGCGGACCGCAATAAGAAGTAAGTCGGTCCCGCGTCCACCCGTCCGTCCGTCCGTCCGTCCGTCCGTCCATCCGTCCGTCCGTTTGTTCGTTTCTTCTATCCGCGAGTTGTCTGTCAAGTCGCTTCGGAAATGTTCCAAAGGGACTCGAGTATATACGGGAGCGGGCGAGAGATGGTGGAAAGGGGGGGTGGGATGCGCCTTTTCCTACTCCGTCTTTTTCTGGTCATTCCCGGAGGAGAAGAATGCGAAATAATGAACGAACCGGTCCGCTCAGATTTCTTCTTCGTCGGCGTCGCCCCTCCCCCTTTCGCTCCTCCGGGCTCTCGAGATAACCGAGAGGCGAGATCTGAGAGATTACCGAAAAGAATAACCGATTACGCCTATTGGGAGTAACGTAGTTTCGATTGTTTCGATTTTCAGTCCCCGAATATAAAAAAAAATCGTGACTTATCGCGTCTCTATATCGTTCAAGTATGTTTACTCGCATGCAGGGAATATGGAGAAAGAGGCACTTTTATTGGTTGTAACTGCGAAAACCTCAATCGTCCTCCTTTTGTCAAAATCATTCTTATTTCATATCTCAATTACGAATACTCGAAAAAAGATTTTTTTAATTTTATTATTTTGAATCTTGAGTTTCCAAGGTATTCAAAATATTAAAAATATTTAATTAAGATACTCAAGATATTCAAATTATTTTCGCTCTTTTGTAACAAATGCGGATTTTAATAAAACTAAAATTAGTTAATTAGTTTCTTTACGTTTCGTTAATGCTCCCATAGGGGAATTGAGATCATGACTTCTTTGCCATATCGATTACCAATGCACGTCCGTCGCGCGTGAGAAGTGAAAACGATCGCGCACGATCTCTGGACGGAAGGTCTCCCTCCCTCCCTTCTCTCTTTCTTTCTCTCTTTTTCTTTCTCTCTCTTTCTTCCTGCTCTCAGCTGGTCTACCTTGATCGGTGAGAAGAGAACCCGGAGAAAGAGAGAGAGAGAGAGAGAGAGAGAGAGAGAGAGAGAGAGAGAGAGGAGCGCGATGCAGGGCGAGATGGAGGGCTCTGTCGTTACGGGTTACCACGTAATTTCATGAGGCTATAATTTGGGGAGCGCCGTGGAGGAGAAGAGCATCGGGCTCCGCTCGTAATGGGCGAATCTAGAGGGGGAGGGAAAAGGGCAGGAGGTAGAGAGGAGCACGGTCTCGGTGGGCCCCAGCGACGGCGCGAGGGGTCCATCGGGATTGAGGCGGGAAGAATGGGCGGGATAATTACCCCTGATGCCCACCGCTCGTTATATTTCATGGAAGCGAGGCGTCTCCTCCGTCTGCTTAGGTGCATTACCCTCTCGCTCTCGCATCTCCAACGGGGGGGGGGCTTTGCTCCGCGTTTAGAGGACGAAAGAGCGTATTATAGAAGTTTACTTCAAATGTTAAAACGTCACATAAAGAAAAACAGAGTGCAATATGCCCGAGACCGGTCGTTCGCATGTCCCTTTCGTCGGATATTTCGCCGTAAATTAAGACAGGGGGACTGGTCGAGTCACACACGTTTCAGGAAGACAAAATTATGCGACGAAATTTACGCGCTTTCTCGTCATCTGGTTCTAATAGCACGTGTATTTGCAGCTGACGACCTTCATGCCACTGGTCCACTACAACTGTTCGAGACATCTCAGGCTCTTCTTGTGCGCCGTCTTCGCCCCGGTCTGCTCGGAACATGTGGCCATACCGGCCTGCAAGTCTCTCTGCCTTTCCGTAAGAAGAGACTGCGAGCCGGCCTTAACCAGCCTCACGCTACCGTGGCCGCACATGCTGGATTGCAATCGCTTCCTCGATCGCGGTAAGCACTCGCTCACCTTCGATTAATCTGTTATATTGTAATATATGTATTTTCGATAAACTTATTATGTATGAAAGCAAAGAGTCATCATTTAAGCAAATTGCTCAAGTTTGCTTAAATTTTGAACAGCGAAAACTAAAAAGAAAAAGTCTAAGATACATCTGCATTTTTAATTATTCGTATAAAAAGTACTTTTTCAAAAATATCGCTGAACAATTGGGAATCCTAACACATTTAAATCATACAATATTAAGTGTAATGTTTGGTGATTGAAGTATGTGTGTGTTAAAATAGCCTGAACTCTTTCTCTCTTTTGCAGGAAACACATTGTGCGTGCAGCCACCGGACGAAACGTTGGACGATACTAGTTCACCGATACTGCCAACCGTTCAGCAGCAGTGGCCGGCGATCCACGAACGACCGCCGCAAATCTCCACGCGAATACAACAGCAACAGCAACATCATCAATGTCCACCGCATTTTGTGCAGATACCCGATATGGAAATGGTTAGAATAAACGGAACGAGCGGAAAAAAGCCAAAATCATATTCATATATATATATATTCTTTCTTAACATTTCTCTTAACATTTTGCTTCAGATTTCTTGCGCACCGCGTTGCGGTACCGACGCGTATTACCGCGCGGAAGACAAAAAATTCGCAGAGCGTTGGATGACCGGGTGGGCATGGCTGTGCTTCCTGTCGACGCTCTTCACCCTGCTGACCTTCTGGGTCGATCCGTCCAGATTTCGTTACCCCGAAAGGCCAATAGTCTTTCTGGCGCTCTGCTACAATCTCCTCTCCGTGGCTTACATCGTGCGTGGTGCGGTTGGCGCTGAAAATCTCAGCTGCGTGAGTCAGCTCGATGGGCCGAGTTACGTTCCAGTAAGTAAACAGATTTCTTTCAGTAAATAATGAAATCTATAACTTATAGTTCATGTTGGTTGTTGGCTGAAAAAGACCTGACTAGAAGTCGAGAAACTAGTTCCAGTACGACGATTCAAATAAGAAAGACATTTGCGATATAGAGAAGAAATATAATCCCAGATAGTAAAATTTATTCAAAACCGGTTTTATTAGCAAAACCAGCAGAAATGTAACAAAATCTATTAGCAGACCCTGATGGCAAATCGATTGCAGAAACTATTGAAATAATATTCCATAATGTTTTATTCTAAATAATGTTTTATTCTAAATAATATTTCATTCCAAATAATGTTTCTTTCCAAGTTATGAAATAGCAGATTTTGCTCGATTTGTATTCGCAACCTGCTGTCATGTCGGCAGACTTTGCTGACAGAATACGAACTTAATGTTGACGCAGCTGATGTCAATCTACTGCAATAATATTCTGCTCGAGATTCTGTTTGCTATTAGCACATCGCTAAGACTTTATCTGCAAGTTTATATTGGCCTCAATTTAAGTTGTTACGATATCTTTACTATACTGTTATTTCTTTCTGTCTTGAATTTTTTCACGTTTATTCATCTAACAAAGCGACGTAGACCAAAAATGTCCTTATAAATTTTGTTACATTTTACTAAAATTATTTGTTTTGTTAAAAAAATCGACACCGAACAAATAGTGACGACTTCGCCCCGGTCTCCCCTAATATGTAATGTCGATTATTTATAAACAGGTCCGCGATGCTTTGAAGAGCGTTCCCTGTACAATTTGGTGGCTAATCAGGTACTATCTGGGACTAGCCAGCAACACGTGGTGGGCGGTGCTGTGCGGTTGCTGGCTGCTGAGCGCTAGAAACGAGTGGAGCAGCGAAGCTCTTCACAACATCGCATCCTATCTTCATGCGGCCGCGTGGATTCTTCCAATATTTTTCACAGGAGGTAACTTATAGATCTAAAATCTGTTTAATTAAATATATAATATCAACATTCAATTCGCTTTTTAATTGCGACATTTTTTATTTGTATTTATACATTCTTTTCTTATCGATTTCTTTTAATTTACAGGAAGTCTGTTGTCGCGCAACGTGGTGGCAGACGAGCTGACCGGCCTATGTCAGATCTCCGACGAGTCAGCGCTGTGGCTGGAAGTGCTGCCGCACGCCGTGCTGTTGTTGTTGGGCTGCGTGTTTGGTAGCGTTGCTGGAAGCGCGCTGGTACGCGTGCGAAGGGCTGTGCGCTGCGCCGGTCGCAGCGCGACGAAACTGGAGCGCCTGATGACGCGGCTGGGTATCTTCGCGCTATTGTACGCGTTGCCGGCGCTGGGCGGCCTCGCCTGCGTGCTGCACGAGGCCTCGGTGAGGCCGCGATGGCGAAAGCTGGCGTTGCTGGCCGCGCTGGACTGCCGCTCGGCGCAGAATTGCGCTCCTGGCCCGGTATACCGTGCCGCCGGCCTCGAAGTTGCCCTTCTCAGGCTCTTTCTGTCCCTCGTGGTCGGCGTCACCTCCGGCATGTGGGTATGGTCCGGCAAAACCTGCCGCGCCTGGAGCAGACTCCTCGCCGCGCCCAGCAAACCCGCCAGGATACAAAGTCCTTTCCAGGGCTTCAAGCAGGACGACAACATCGCTTGACGATCTTAGATTTATTCTAACAATGCGATACTTAAAAGACGTTGAAATTAATTTTGTGGATGTGCTTTAAGTATTTTGAGATGTTTCCACGATATTGGGATATCTTTTTTGAAAGAGATTAATTAGAACGGTAGTGCATATTGTGATTTTTTTTTATTTATCTATCGGATCATATATTAAGGCTCCTGGTCCCGTATGTTTAGGCTTTGTTTTATAGCTGTTTGTTTATTGTCGAGGGAAAAAGGTAGTTTTCGGCCAATTTTGGAAGTGTTCTGAAACGATTTATAGTGATGTTTTATTGAAATGTCTTTTTATTTGAAAATGGCATGCACAACAAAATTGGGTGTTTTCCTCGCCTCGATAGTAAGAATCCAATATGGCCGCGGTGACTACCCAGGAGCCTTAATGCGTGGAGTAAATAAGTGCTACGAACGATTGCGTTGTATATATATGTTGTATATATTGTAAAAATAATGTATGTCTGCGCTTAGTGTGTATTTTAACCTTCGATTAATTAAAGTAGACTTATTAAACTCGAATTCTAATAACAGCGAAAGCGTATTTCGATGGATACAACTTTAATAAACACCAGTCATTATTTTTATGTATATTATTCTTATCTTCAAGCTAATTTAGCATTGTCTCATAACTAATCTAATTTTTAATATAAACATACCTTTATTTCAATATTATATTTGCTCAAACTATATCGAAGTAACAAGAATATAATTTTACTTGAACCGACACAAACTAATTCGTACTACCATCTATACCATAAAATCTTTCTTGAACATCGTAAATTCTAAAATAATGGATATATGTATAATTTAGTAAAGGTAAGTCATTTAAAATCAGAATTCTGAAAAAAAAATTATCAAAATGAAATTAAAAGAACATGAGGAATTACAGGGGGTTTGAAAAATTATATAAATCCAGTAGGAAAAATAATATATCCTTTTTCAAAGTTTATTTTTACACTTAAAATCTTACATAAAATTTACATTAATCCAACAAGTAGTAATACAGATTAATTAATTATACTATTTATTAATATAAATTAATTAGATTGTATAATTACTCATTGTTTAACATTTTTTAAAGCAGCTCTGAAATAAAATATTGCAGATTATTAGTTCCTATTCTCAAAATATTTATGTGTATTATATATAATATCAACAAAATATAAATATATTCCCAAAGTTTGATTTAATTTTGTATTCCGCTGTAGTACATATGTATACATATATAAAATATGAATATATTTAAAAAGAGAGAATAACATTAAATTAATATGAAAAAATCACAAGTTTCACAAATTAAAAGATTAACATTATCTAAAGAGATCAAAATTTTTCTATTGCTCATTATATGATTATATAAATCCCACGATGCTGAAGACGCTAAAAATTAATTTATGAGTAAAAATATTTGAGTTTTTTAATCAATTCATCTAAATTATTAAGTAATTCATTTATTAATTCATCAAATAAAAAATATTTAATCTATACATGCTTAGAATTGTTTAATAGAAATCTTGTGCTGTTAACAATCAAAACCTTGATGATAAAGGTTTAGATTTTGCTGAGTTAAGTTTAAATCCAATAATATTGAGAATTCAATTTCTTAATGACAAAGATTTAATTTCTATGATATTAAGATCAAGGTACCAGAATTTTGTAATGATAAAAATTCAAAATGTTATTAAAACTCCACGTCTTACGATGTTGAAACTCCAATTCCTACAATATTGCGAAGTTTAGGTCCCACGATGCTAAGGTTCCACGTTCCACGATGTCGAGATTTCAGGTCCCGCTTTGCCGAGGTTCCAGATCCCACGATGCTGAGTTCCAGGTCCCGCGATGCCGAAGTTCCAAGTCCCGCGATCTCGAGGTTCAAAGTCCCGCGATGCCGAGGTTCCAGATCCCGCGATGTCGAGGTTCCAGGTTCCAGGTTCCACAATGTCGAGGTTTTAAGTCCCGCGATGTCGAAGTTCCAAGTCCCGCGATGCCGAGATTTCAAGTCCCGCGATGCCCAGGTTCCAGGTCCCACGATGTCGAGACTCCAAGTTCCACGATGTAAAATATTCCAACAATGTTGTAAAATTTTAGATTCCATAATGTCGAAGTTCTAGATCCCACGATGTCGAGATAATATCGAAGCTTCAGATCGTATGATGTCAAAGTTGTCATGAAGTTCTTTACATTGTCGAATTTCAGTTCAGTTTTGCAAATTCTATAAATGTTGAAGATTTAAATCTTTTAATGTTCAAAATTCATATCTTAAAAAGTTATAATTGAAAGTTTACACTTGTTTTAAATTCAGTGAAGAACTTAGACTTTATAATACTGAAGATACCAATTCCATAATAATGCAAATTTAAATTCTGCGATAGTAAAAAAAGTTTCCGATATTAAAGTTTCGAACATCGATTTAGAATAAAATTTTATAATTATAGTAGCAAATTCAATATTTTGAGTTAGAAAATTGATGTCGATTCATGATTTATGATTTCAACAAAAGTTCATACAATGCTAAGATTCTCATGAATTCTATGTTCGAATATCATGATTCTATTCTGTAACAAAGCGATATTTTCTTGTGACAAAATATGTGATGGTGATGAAATATTGAGATGATTTTCGTTTATGATTCACGACTTGATGAAATCGACCAATAACGATTTTGATCTTCCATGATGAAATCCTAAAATAATCTTCTGCAGCGACAAAATCTCGCGATGATCTTCCATGATAAAGTCCTATAATAAGTCCTCTTGCGACGGAATCCCACGATGATCTGCGACGAAATCCTTTTCTGCGGCGAAGTCCCGCGATGATCCTCTTCTGCGACGAAGTCCCACGATGATCATCTTCTGCGACGAAGTCCCACGATAATCCTCTTCTGCGAAGGAGTCCCGCGATTATCCTTTTCTGCGGAGTCCCATGACAATTCTCTTTTGCGACGGAATTTTGTGATAATCTTCTTCTGCAACAGTCCCAATGATCCTCTTCTGCGACGGAGTCCCGCGATGATCCTCTTCTGCGACGAAAGCCCGCGATAATCCTCTTCTTCGACGAAGTTCCGTGATGATTCTATTCTACGATGAAGTCCCGCGATGATCCTCTTCTGCGACCGAGTCCCGTAATTATCCTTTTCTGCAACGTAGTCTCACAATGATCCTCTTCCGCGACGGAGTCCCGTAATTATCCTTTTCTGCAACGAAGTCTCACAATGATCCTCTTCTGCGACGAAGTCCCGCGATGATCCTTTTCTATAATAAAAAGCCCCACGATAATCCTCTTCTACGACGAAGTTCCACGATAATCCTCTTCTGCGATGAAGTCCCACGATGATCCCCTTTTTCCATGAAGTCGCGCAATGACATTTTGCAATAATTCTCTTCTGCAATGAAGTTCCGCGATGATTCTCTTCTGCGATGAAGACCTATGATGATCCTCTTTTCCGACGAAATCCCGTGATGATCCTCTTCTGCGATGAAGGTCCACGATGATCCTCTTCTTCGACGAAGTCCCGCGATGATCCTCTTCTGCGACGAAGTCCCACAATGATCCTCTT
>NW_020223987.1:0-8960 GCF_003070985.1 Temnothorax curvispinosus | reverse complement strand
CCGAGAGTTTAGACTGCGAGACGTTGAGTTCAGAATTTCCTGTCACATCCCCCCCCTTCGGACCTCAACGTCTAAGCAGGATAATTCCTTCAATGGAACAATCAAATATCCTTATAGACCAATCTTATCTGCAACTTGCAGCTGAAATAGAAGATTGACAATTATCTTAAAGTGCAATCTGCAGCTCCGTCTAAGAGTGTATATTTTCTTGGAATCTTAGAGGATAAGGTCGAGGTTGATTATGACAATTGACTAGGGCAATGTATGTATTTTATTTTATGAGGAAAGTTAGCAGAGTTCGACACACACGGTAGCTTGGCTATACAATAAGTTTTCAGTTTAAGTAGTTAGTAATGAACGCGCTCTTCTGGTCGAAAGTTTACTTTGATGTCTCCTTAGACTTAGTAGGCACGATGGTTTTGATCTCCTCACCGTCCGTGATCTCGGGTCTGTCCTTCATGACTTCATCGAGTGGTTTTCACCAGGGCCAGGGGTGAGTATAAGGTTCGAATGGCCTGTCGTCGTTTTCTTCTGACAACTGTTGAGCTCCAGGGGCTCTGGGATTTGCCACCTTTGATGTTGACAAGAGGGCGTTTTCCCTAATAAGGAATCTCCTCAGCTTGTTTGGGTGGTCCTCGGGTGAGTCAAATTTAGCCTTGACTTTACGTCTGAGGACCTCCTCGCCTTCACCGACAAAATACCGGTGATCGGTTGGGATCATCCATGTTGGCCAAGTGGCGTATAAGTCGAAGCCAGTCAGATAGTCCTTTGAACTTTATATTACAGTCGGGACATTCCGGACAGTATAGACTGGAGTCCTTGGCGCAACCCGCGCAGCGATTGAAGGCGCGTTTATGCTCGGTCCCGTGAGGATAGATGTAGTCTTGCGTGTCAAACCCATCTGCTCCGCAAATTTGGCAAAACCCAGGCCGGTAGGGTAAGCCGCAGGCCTTGAAGTGGTGTTCTGCTGACTTACAATTAACACAGCCGACAACTTGTGATTTTCCCGTGACGGAGACGTACGTCTGAGTGCCACGATTGGCCTTGGCAGATTCCATCTTCTTGAGAAGGTATTCGGCCCTTCTGGTGACGATGGATTTGAAGAGTTCCTCGTTAATTATGTGACAATCGGCTATGTAGAGAGGTCTCTCTTTGTGTGGAGTGCTACCAACTCCAGCAACCCCGAGCTCCTTTAGCACCTCGTCCAACGATGGCATCCCTTTTAATGGCAATGGTTTTACCATAACCGACGGGGCAACCGGTGCCTCCAGGTCGTCAACGGGCCTAGGTTCATTTCCCGTAATGGCTGATTTTCGCTGGGGATGACCTCCCGGCGGGATCCTATTGCGTAAGACGTTCTCCCTATGGATGTCTGCATCAGCAGTTACCCTTTTAGGCGAGGTAAGCCAAAGTTTCGGTGGTGGAAGATTGTGGGTCTCCTTTAGTAACTGGATCGCCTCTGCATTGCGTAGTATAGTCCCCGAATCAGATCCTCTGCGGCTCGACTGCGGCCTTCGGAGTGAAGAGGCAGGCGAGTCAAACAATTCGTCGGAGTCCACTGATAATTCGTCAAAATCAAGGCCCCGAAGCTCCCGGGACGTCTGTTACTGGTGCTTTGACAACAGAAGCAGGTCTGCTTAGCTCAGACTCGATCTCCCTATTCAAGGCTCGTACTCTGGTCTCGATCTCTAACTTTTCCGCCAGTAGTGCATGGACGCCCTTGGCGGTAGTATAAGTATTGCTTATATTGCCAGGGTAGTTGTCCCTCGGAGTTGGAGCAGGTGTCCTCTTCAAGCAGGTGTTTACCCTTTGGTCAACCTATTAGCGCAATTTAGTTACCACGCAAACTACGACGGGGAATTTTTAAGTCTGTTACATAATATTTCCCGACAATTTTATCGTTCTTATCCGCTAATTCCACAATCATTGGCCCAACTATTCGTTTCACAAATGCCGGACCTAAATATCGGTGGGCTAACTTTGCAGAATATCCTTCGACTTTTTTACTCAATTTTTTATTCGGATAATAAACTTCCGCACCGATATTCAAGTCAAACTGTTTTGTTCTGTCTGGATTAGCCTTAGCAAGACGTTTGTGGGAATAAATCTTTAATCGGTTTTCAACTTCATGGCGCAATTCATCAAATTTGGCTAACCGTTTGATCCACTCAGTCACCGCCTCGTCAGTCACTTGTGGGTTATCGTTAACTAAACGTTTCCGTTGGTTTAAGTTAGCTTCTCGCGCGTGATTCAAGTAGAACGGAGTGACTCTACCGCCCGAGTGAGGCACCGTATTGTACGCAAGTTGGAGTTTCGACAAATTTGCATCCCACTCGTTTTGACTGGTTTTTATAAATGCCGCGATCATGGGTTTTACCGTTCTATTAACACGTTCCACGGGATTCGCTTGTGGATGTGCTAACGGGGTGGTGATATGACTAATTTTATTGGCTGTTAGAAAGGCTTTAACGTCTTTATTTACGTATTCCGTACCATTATCCGTGACGATTGACTCCGGAATAGTTCCCCATCTATCGAACACCGTTTCCAAGACCTTAACCACGATTTTACCGGTTTGATTACGTACCGGGAACAGTTCGACAAATTTCGTATAGAGATCCTGCACGACAATTATGTATACATTGCCCTTCTTTGAACGAGTAAACGGTCCTACCGTATCAATCGACAATTGCGCCCACGGTGTGAGTAGAGGTCTTGTCATCAAGGGCCCTTTCAGCGGCCTCTGATTAAACTTGACCTTCATACACACGTCGCAGTCTTCGACAAAGGATTTTACGTCCTGCGACATGCCTGGCCAGTAATAGTTTTGTCGTATTCGATCGTATGTGCTATCTCTACCCAGGTGCCCTGCCTGTGGAGTTTCGTGATTTTCGCGTAAAATTTCGAGAACCTCAGCTGGTCTGACTACTCTTTTCCACGGGTGTTCGTCATCGATTAGCATTTTCGCGTAGTCTGGTCTATGATAATACAGCTCGTCATTCTCGATCTTCCAATCCACGAATCTATCGGGTTGCTTGCTTACGAGTTCGCGTTTTGCATCATACCAGTCTTTATCGCAAATAGTTGTTAACCTAGTTCGACTTTTAATTGTTTCCTCAACCGTTTTCTCCCACCCCAGGGGATCAACGTCAATGTCGTACATGCGCGAAAGGGCATCCGGCGCCTCATTTGTTGTTCCGCGCCTGTACTCGACTGTCATTTCATGCTGTAGGAGATAGATGGCCCACCTCGCGAGGCGTCCTACAGGATTTTTTAACCCGTAGAGCCACTGTAAAGCCTGATGATCGGTGACAACTTTAAACGGCATGGCCTCCAAGTAACAACGCAATTTATCGACCGCCCAAACCACCGCCAGACACTCTTTCTCGGTAGTGGTATAGTGCAATTCCGCGCCTCTCAACGGTCGACTTAATACCTCGATTAGATTCTCCTTATCGCTGTCAGGATCCTTCTGTACCAGTATCGCGCCTAGCCCGAAATCACTGGCATCTGTGTACAAAATAAAAGGTTGTCCCGGTATCGGCGTGTACAATCGCGGCGCGTTGGCTAGTGCTGATTTAATTTCGTCAAACGACCTTTGTTCGACTTCCGTCCATTTCCACGGAATTTTCGGACTGGTTAGTTTATTCAACGGTCCTTGTACTCGCGCGATATTTTTCAAATGTCGGTGGTACCAATTTACGAGACCGTTAAATTGTCGTAATTGCGTTCGATCTTTCGGAACTGGAAAGTCAAGAATTGGTTGGATTTTTTCTGGATTTGGCCTCATACCAAACTCGTCGACTATATAACCCAGGAATTTCACCTCTTTGCAGGCAAAACTACTTTTCTCACGATTGATCACGAGTCTTGCTTCGCGCAGAACCTCGAACAAAATTGACAATATTGCAAGATGTTCTTCAAGATTTTGACTAACCACAATCCAGTCGTCTAAATACGCGAATACCTGATCCGCCCACTTATTCGGGAGATTTCTTTCGGCGATTTTTTTTTTAATTTTACGCTTTAATTGGTCCATCAGACACTGGAAAGTAGACGGCGCGCCTGTCAACCCGTACGGCATTCTCAACCACTCTAACAATCCCTTGCCCTCGACAACGAACGCAGTATATTTCCTACTTTCTTCGTCCATTGGAATTTGGTGAAAAGCCTCACTCATATCTAGGGTCGAGATTATTTTTGCTTGATGCAGTTGGGACAAAATGGACTTCATGTGTTGAAGTGGGTAAGCAGGTTTTGCCGATTGACGATTCACGGGACGGTAGTCTATACAAAACCTCAAACCTCCGTTTGCCTTGGGAGCCACGACCGGTGAGCACGCCCAGTCACTATTGCTCCAAGTTATGAACCCTTTTTCTAACAATCTGTCGACTTCTTTGTTAATGAACTCGCGGATTGCTTCGCTACGTCGATACGGTTTCTGCCTATGTGGGGTAGGATCTGTCAATTCAATTACGTGTTTCGTTAGATTGGTAACACCGGTGGACTCTTGATCAAACTTCGCGAACTCGACGTCGAGGAAAGTTTTTAATCTATTGGCGTGCTCATCTGTCAAAGCCGTTAACTTTGTCGGAGTGACGAATCGGTGTGATACTGGGTAGGAGTATTTACTCCCCTCCAAAGTCCATTTCTTCGTTGTTGGGTCAATTTTGACCTTAAACGACATCCAAAAGTCCATACCTAGGATCAAATCGCTTGACAGATTTGGGAGGACACTAAACCATTGAGGGCCGTAAACGTCACCCACGTCAATTATGAAAGACGTACCCCCTTTAGTTTTTACGATTGTTTTATCACCGAGTCGTACTCCGTTTTCCGACGTCGAATCCGAAGAAAGTTCCTTGACTTGCAAGTTTTTTACTCGCTCGTAAGTTGTTTGATTTAAGTACGATCTTTCGCTACCACTATCTATTATTCCGCGAATTTTCTCACCAAAAATCGAGATCTCCACCGGTATTCTTACGACTTTAGTCGGTTCCGTAAGGCCGTTGCCTGTACAAAAAATTCGACGTTGAGTTAAGCGATGAATAAGGTGTTGTGGTAACCCAATCGGTCGCCATTCTTTTAAATTCTCTAAGTCTGAACTACTTCGTTTCGCGTTTCTAACGTCTGATGTCTCGTCAGTCGTCAACACCGACAATTGAATAATTTCCCCGGGTTGTCCGTTTGAATCGACCGATTCCAGGTCAATTTCCTCCTCGGACCATTCCGAGTCACCTGAGAACATTTCTAGTAAATCTAACGATACTGTCTCGTGGTTAATGTTAGCCGTGGTGACTGAAGGTTGATTTGACGCGGGTGTATCGGCGCGTTTTTCTAATTTGTCTAGGGATTTTATCTGTTCTATATTGAACTTTGTTTTCTTTCCCTCGATCGGGCCTTCTGTGGCAGTAGCCTGAGGGGGAATTACTGCCGGCCCTGCTCGTTTCCCGACCGCGTTGGGCAATCCTTGTTCACGTGGCCTTTATTTTGGCACGTGTGGCACACGATCTGTCGCTCCGCGGTACAAGAACGCGACCAGTGTCCCATCTCGCCACAGTTGTAACAAAATATTTTAGTAGAGTCTCGGGCAGGCCTTGTTTGAGAAGCCGGTGGTTGTTCGCTCGGGGTATCAGTTGACGATTTCGCGGTTTTCTTAAAGGTCGCTATATTCTTTTCGAGCCTCTGCTTAACCAAGGTCTTTGTATTGTTGTCTTTTTTAGCGTTACTTGGCTGTTTTGTCTGTATAGCCCTTAGTTCGGTTGTACTCTCGTCGCTGCTCCCGTCCTCGATAGACTGGATATCAGACTCGTCGGTGTCATCCTGTAAACACCTCAAATCCGACTTAGAAAACCCTCTGCGCGCTCCCTTTTGAGCTTCGACTGAACGGTTATATAGATAATTTCGCTCATTTAGATAGTGCAGAAATTCGTCGTAATCGCTGATGGCTAGATTCAGGACTTCAAAAGTCAATCTAGGATTGAACTTGACGAGAATTTGTTTTAGTTGTTCGCGAAATGACGGTGGATTCTGCATCCTTTCGAAGATAAGGCGTGCTCGACAAGTAAATTCTGCTAAGGTTTCCCCTTTTTCGAACTTCAAATTACAGACCTCCAGGAAGAGTGCTCCATCGTCCTTCTTCACTGCCCATTGAAAGCGAAAGGCGCGTGTGAAATCTTTCCACGTTTGCCAGCGTTGTTTGTTTAACAAATACCAGGCTCTATACGGTCCCTCGAAAACGCTTGACAAACAAGGAACAAACAAATCTTTTCTTATCCCGCTCACGCTCAACTGATCTTTCAAAATCAGTAAGAATTGTTCCGGGTCTTTCTCTGTTTTGGGGAACGTGATCTTCCAATCCCTGACGATACGGCCGATTTTCATGGCTGATTCAAGTTCGCGATCATATGCATAGGCGGGTGAGTTATTTTCCCTACCACCATACCGATTTGTTGACAAGGTATTCCTTCGAGCTCGCGCGTGCTGATAACTGTCAGCTCCTCGAATATTATCGTCGCTATCGTCCGATTCGCTACTACGCCACGATAGAACCCCCCTCCTAACTGGTGATCGTTGCTCGCGCCAGGGTCTAAAGTTAGGGGTATGGATCTCATCACGTTCTACCTGAAAATTTACACGACGAGTGCCCCCGTCGACCGAACCTCTCAAGTCTAAAGTATCCGCATTCAGTAACAAATTGTGTGCCCGTCTGATTCCCGACGACTTAGTCCACGCAGTATCATTTAAATTATTCGATGATCCCGCGCCGACTGTATCTATTCTACGGTATGACGCCGTTTGCGGATTATTAGTTAACATATTATTATGATTACCGGGTAGCTCGGTCTCGAGTACTATTTCTCGAGATAATCCTCGCGTATTTTGACATGCCTGCTGTATCTCTTTGTCAATGTTCCGGGAACTATTCGACGGTTTCCTGTTTACTAGTTTTTCCCGCCCATTCTCCTGGCGATACGGTACGAAAGCTCCCGGGGAGTTTGATGGTCTTTCTCGCGGTGGCTCACGTGCGCTTTGACACAACAGCCGAATTTTTCTATTTATGTCAATCAGGCTACTTTGTTGCCCGTTTCCAGCCGTCTTTGATAATTCGGTATTAATTAAACTAACCTCTACTTCGTTATCTTCTTCGTCGCTACTGTACACGTGATTAAGCATTTCGTTATTCACTGTTGCATTACCCGCCGCGCTTTCCCCTCTGGATGCTAAGTTGAGCGATGGAATTTCAATATTGTTATTATTTTCGGTGTTATTCGATATATTTAAATTTTGCAACAGCAGATCTATTTTATTTTCGAGTGTCTCAACGCGTGCCAATTTTGTATCGATTTTATTCTCGAGTGTCTCAACGCGTGCCCATTTTGTATCAAAATGGTTCAGTCTCGTTGTCAAAGTTCCGAGCATTGTTTCTAGCGATTGCCAGCGTGGATTTTCGTTAAAAGTCGGGGTCGGTCCACGCGATCCTCTTCCTCTACCTATTGGCGTACCCCCCCGAATGATTTTAGGGATGGCACCTATGGCGCACTGTGTCATGTTTCGAGCGGTAGGCGAACTCTCCACCCCCGCGCCCCCAACGGTTTGCGACAGGATGGACTCGGTCTGCAAGTTCTCACTTAACGCGTCCCCCCCTGGAAACGTCTTATTAAGCGACGGTTGCAAATCCTGATCGTTTGACGGTTTTTTACTACCTGACGCTATTAATTTCGTTCCGGCTCTAGTCGTTCGTTTAGGTGGCGAAATAAACATAGACGTCATGATGTTGGGCTACGTTTAGTCTTGCTAGGGCCTTATTTGACGATAATTCTCTATTTCAGTTTATTCGATAATTGTGTCAATGCTTGCTTTGCCGGTTCAATGTCTTCTCAACACTCTCAGTCTTGACACAATCAACCACTTTCTTAGATTTGAAATTTTACTAATAATTAATAGCTTGAAAAGTTTACAACTATTCAGCAAGTCGACAACTGAGACACTATCTGAATGTCGTCGATTTCCGACAATAACATAGGGTAACTTCAATTACAATCAATCAGCGACTGAGACAAGACTCAAGTCGCTGAAATGTCATTGACTTTTCAATAATAACACATAAGAACGGGCTCCGTCAATAATTCACAGCGAGATATGAACTAATTGACAGAACGCGCACATAATAAATTGACATACATAATATTATTCATTCATAACAAGATATGAGCCAATGATTTGTCAACGAATGGGAGCAAGATCCTCACCCATTGACAACAAAATTTAATTAATCCTTCTAGGATTTACTAATTAACAAGACCAACTCAATTACAATTCAAGAATTACAATAACTGCCGCGGACCAGGGCAAGACCTTTGTCTCGCAGAATTTACTCAATAATCTCTATAATCTCAATAATTTCAATAATTTCAATAAGCCGCAAAATCAGAGCAAGATCTAACTAAGCGACTGCAATTTATAATTCGTAATCCGTCATGAACAGGGCAAGACCTTCATTCAGACGAAAATAACATATAATAATTAATAAATAATTTTACACATTTTACATAGATTGTAATAATTTGTCAACGGATGAGAGCAAGATCTTCACTCGTCGACAGCAATTTACGTTCGTTAAGTTTGAGCATCGTCGCATCGGCTGGCTCTCCGATTTACGATCACTCGGTACGTAGATGATCAATAATATAATAGAAGCGCTACAAGGAAAACATTAGAAGCGATAGTCGAAGAAAGCATAAAGTATTTCCTGTTTGTTTACATTTGACTTTGCGGCCGGCCTTGAGTTCGGAATGCGGATGCCGGCAGGCACGCTCGGACTCAACGCCTTGCCGTTCACAATAAAGTTATACAATTTAATTACTTTAATTATCAATTTCATTTCCCAACTGCCCCACGTTGGGCGCCAATTGAGACAGGATTTTTATTTGCCAAACCCTTTCACCCGACGCGGCTTG
>NW_020223986.1:0-2815 GCF_003070985.1 Temnothorax curvispinosus | reverse complement strand
CTGACGACAATATTTGCTTAAAACAAATATTCTGCAGTTTATACATATATAATTTTTATCATCTGCCCTTGGGAAAACATGTAGGAATAATATCGTGCAAGTAGAAGTAAGATTCAATGCGTACAAAAAAAGATCCATCGAAAAATTATTTTAGTAATGCAAATACGGATGCAAATGACAAGAAGAGCAGCAACAGTAGTTGCCGGATCTTGCGAGAGATGGCGAGCAATCGAAAAAAAGGACAGATGTCATTTCGTTAGACAAATACAGATATAGGGAAAACAAAATTAGAAAGGTTGACATTATCGACATCGAGGAAGTTCGCCAGTCACTGCAGGATCCCCTTAAACGTAAACATTATGACAAGTCTCCAATTTCGGTGCTGCCCTCTGCGCTGAGCTTGTCATGTCGCCGTCCCCATAATCATAGACTGCATCTTAAGAAACAAATTTAGTTAAAAAATAATAATAAAATTTTGAAATAAATAATTTTTTTTTTAATTTTTTGGGTATAAGCCCGACTTATGAACCCAACATTGGCCCAAGTTCGGAAAGCAATAAAGGCCCTAGATAAAAAAGCGTGACATTCCGAAATGGGGCCAAGGTGGGCGTCCTAACATGGGCCTCAAATAAAGTAAGGAAGCCCTTTTAGGGCCCGGTTACAGCCTAGGAAAAATTTATACACAGGTTGTTGAAATTACAATTGTAACAGAAACATTCTATTATAGTTGCTGACATAGATTTCGATGATATTAATATGGAAAAATCTTATGCCCCAATTGGAAGTTATGTACAAAGTAAATTGGCGAATATTCTGTTCACTAAGGAACTCGCTCGTCGATTGAAAGGTAGGTAACATTATGGATTAAGATAGATTACATTACATTTATTTAATACTACTAATTTAATACCTGCTAATTAATACTTAACAATTACTAATTGATTGTTAATGATTTTTTATATGTAATAAAAAAAATACACTAAAGATAAATAAAGATTTTGATTTTTAGAAGCAAATATTCACGGGATAAACATATACTCTTTACATCCTGGTCTAATTCCAACCGAAATAACACGGCATACCAGTAATACGTTATTTCGAGGTGCAAGTTTTTGTTATAATACTTGTACGGGATTGTTTTTTAAAAATGCTGAACAAGGAGCGCAAACTACAGTATATTGTTCTGTTGATGAGAAGACAGCCAATGAGACCGGTCTTTATTATTCGTAAGAATATACTAAATATGTACTGTACAAAATTATTTTTATACAGGATATATATATAATATATAAAATAACAATTCTCTGCATTATGTTTCTTTTTTCGTATTTTTTTTTATACATAGAAACTGTGGCGTTTCCACTACATATGGGAAGGCAAACAATCGTCAGTACGCCGAAAAATTGTGGAATGTATCCTGTCGTCTTTTGCATCTGGAACCAGAAAAAAATTTTACCACGTTTTTAGAAACCGTTTCACGTCAAATGGTTTAAAAAAATTTCTTTATTCTTAAGAGAATATTGTGGGAATTTTTACTAATCCGGGGAACAAACCTCTTATTTGTTCATATTAGTTTATATTAGATTATATTAGTGGATATATGATTATATATGATCATATAAGAAATGGAAAATATAATCTTAAACAATATAATATAGCCATATATAAGCATATATGCCTATATACCCGGAAAAAAATACCTCTTATTTGTTCAAAATATAATTTTGAACAATATTATATGGCTATATATGAAAATAAATAATTATATAATTATATATTCCATAAAACCACTAGAAGTATAACCTTATACAGCCATATATGGTCTTATATGCTTGTATATTATCATGTCTGATTATGTAAAAGTATATTTATAAAGCTAAAGATAATCATATATGAACATATACTCGGATCTATCCATAAGTTTGTATAACTGTTATAATAAATATTCTTCTAGTATCAAGAGACACGGTAGTGTCTCGCGCCAAGTACACGCGGAGCGAGACCGACCGTGACTCTTTTACGCGACGCGACGGGTTGCGAGTACCCGAGATGTTGAGATCTCGATAACGAGTGAACGGATCAAGTTCTAAGTAGGCTTGATCGATAGCTTGGGGTCCAATTAGGGGGGGGTTTCTCTCATAATATTTCGCTACGTGCCCTACGAGCGGAGATATTGCGACGCAAAGTCCAAATGGGAAAATTTATTTTTAAGATACTCCTCCTAACGCCGACGTTCTTGTATGATGACGTCATAATCAGAAACGTCACTTTCACTTTTTCGACGCTGGCGGCGCAGGTATCGCCAGTTTCGATATCGCGCGCGTATTTCAAAATTAGGTCGATAGACTTATCGGTCAGGAGGAAGATTTTTATTTAGGTAAATTAGGTAAAATATATAATATATATTGAGTCAACGGAAAAGAAGGTTCTCTACGCTCTACGCTTGGCAGAAAGTGCCGCTAGGGAATTTTTAAGTCGATTCTTATGAATCAAGCTTGATATAATATATATTTATTAAGTCAACGGAAAAGAAGGTTCTCTACGCTTGGCAGAAATTGCCGCTAGGGAATTTTTAAGTCGATTCTTATGAATCAAGCTTGAATTCGATGTCTAGGTATCCCAGGTTGTCGATGACGAGGTCCAGATAGTGCGCTTCATAGTTTTCGGTGTCCAGGTGTAATAATACGTTGAATTCGATGTCTACGTGTCCCAGGTTGCCGATGACGAGGTCCACATAGTGCGCTCCGTAGTTTTCGGTGTCTACGTGTATTAATACCTTGAATTCGATGTCCACGTGTCCCAGGTTGCCGATGAC
>NW_020223985.1:0-5000 GCF_003070985.1 Temnothorax curvispinosus | reverse complement strand
TGTGTGTGTATAGGTGAATAATGTCCATTTCTTGGCTTGATACTGCCGAAGCGGACTAACAATAAGTCAAGTATTTCTGAGTTTAGATTGTGAGTTTAACGTGTAAATAATAGGTTTAGGCGTGTTGGGTTTAAAAGATGGTTTTTCTAGAAGAAATTAAAAAGTACGGAATAAGGAATTAACAGTGTCACGCGTTAAGTTAAAAAAGTTGGTATGAGTGTGTTTAAGATATACTGTAAACCAAGTCCATTTCATGGCTTTGTATAGCTGAAATTAAATAAATCTATCTATCCTACTTTTACAATATTATATATATTTATACATATTTATTTTGTTTATATAATTTTAAATCTATTTGTTACTAAAAAGTGTTGGCTGACATCATGGCCAAGATAAAATTGTTAATTACAAACAACTAATTGGTCACAAGCGTTAAAAACTGACAATCAATCACAAACGATTTACAAACGAAATACACTTATTAGAAAAATTAAAAATTATCAAATTTAGTAATTTCTGTCTAGCTTATAGAGGTCAAATCTTTCAACCGTGTACGACAGCTGGTTTCACGGAGATCAAGACAAGGCCAAGCTAGTACAATTCTAAATAAGTTTCAACTCAACACATGAAGCAAGGTCCACCCCACACCCCCATGTGTAGCAAGGCGAAACAAGATCCAAGCTAGTACAATTCCAAATAGGTTTTCGTTAAATAGCACAGTATATATTTTAAATTTCGCGTACTTTTACGTCACACTGTTCGGAGAATCGATTGTGTATCTTGAAACAAAGTGAAAATTACAAAAGTGAACAGATTTATTAGATTTCGAAAAATGAAATCGTAGATATTGTAGTGAATTTCCTCACTTTTGTAATTTTCACCTCAATCCAAGATACAATCGACCCCCAGAAAACGCACATGGAACTCGATTTTTAGACGAAATAATTATTTCCCAAACGTTGAAAATATTACAGACGTGTTTCCCAAATTATTTCACATTGATTAAAAAGAAAAATATGTTTTCAAAATTGTCTGCTAACTATACGCTCAATTAACTTTTCTTAATTATAAATAAACAAGTATTTCCTAAACTATGAGAATATATTCCTAAATTTGCCCAAACAATTACAATAAAAAATAAAAAATATCAAATATGAATTAAAGCCAGTGCAATTCACAAATTAAAATTAATTTTGTTAATTATACCAGCTTTAAATCGCAAAAAAATTATGAATTAAGCCTGTGTAATTCACGAATCAAATTTTAATTATAAATTAAAGCCTTTGTAATTCACAAATCGAAATGGATTTGTGAATTAAAGCTTAGTGTAATTAATAATTTAAAATTGATTTGATTTATAAATGTTTTAATTACCAATTTTGCAACCCTGCTTGAATGATATACTTTACGTAAAGAGGAAGGTATAAAACGTAATTACTATATCAAAATATAATAAGATATCGTAAATTATAGATTTATTACAACAAATAATATATAGATGTTTAAAATTATCTTATATGAAATTATATTAAACACACACGTATACATGTACTTTATATACTGATTATTCTCCATGTCCTGCAGCTCTACGCAGTAGTACATATATCTTTTCCTTGATCCAATCCTTATTATAGGGAGCATAGGTATTTGTTGATTTTTGATACACAAGACAGGATAAATCCGTTAACTGATCAACGAAATCAAATAATTGACTAATGTCATAAGTGATAGTTGGAGTGTTTGGATTTCGTCTCTTCAGATGTTCTTCATAAATTTTACAAACACCTGTAATAGTAAACAAATAATTAAAGTATGTAAAAATATTATGAAAATACATATGTATGTATAAAATACATTTTGATTCATAATCATCTATATACATAAAAACAAATGTCTGAAACTGTACAGGGTTGGGTACATCCCTACAAAACGCCCTTTTAGACCCCTTGGGGTAATAAAGTATCCATTATCTATAAAAACAAATGTCCTGACTGACTGACTGACTCATCAATGTCCAACCCAAACCCTTAAACCTAGAAACATGAAATTTAAAGAGTATGACGTAAATACCCACTAAGATTTTTAGAAATTTGATTCCTAATAGGATGAAAAAGAGTAAAATGTGTTCACGGATTCCTCAATATCTCTTAGGCCTGATGAGATTTGACTTGGTTTTTGGTTACAAAGGTTACCCATACAAATGCTTAAAAACACAATTTAGGATTTTGCCCTAATCGACCTTAGGACAACCTAAAGGGGCAAATCTAGAATCGGGAGTAAATTATAGAATCCTTCACATACTGTAGCAAACCAAGGATATCAAGCTAGTAGATCATATAATACATAAAAGACGAACTGCATTCTGTCGTAATATATTTTTTCTATTTTTAATGCTTATAGTATAGAATGAATTCACTGTATGCTGTTTAATATATGCAATTGATGTTTTTATTCAAAATATATAATTATATGTATCATGCATAATTAAAGAATTAATATCTTTTATTAAAGTTTATAACTTAAATTTATAATGTAATATTATTATAAATTATAGTGTAACATTACCTTCCATGCATTCATTAATGCTTTCATAATCAGAATATGTTCTTGTTTCAGGTCTGTCACCAGGTTGTACTAGTAGTATTGTATGAGACTAAAATCAAATAAAATAAAAGTTAATAATAATATAAACTTAATATACACTATTGATCATGAATTATAAATATTAATCGATTAAACTTATGTCTTTATTGTCATGTTATACTTATATACCATGTCTCTTAATAAAAAATTAATAAGGAAGCAGAAAAACTCCAAGTTTTTTAATGCTACAAAAATACCAATTGAAATTCATTACAGTCAATATTATAAATAGCTATAGTTTCTTTCTACACTTATAGATTTGCCTATATTATCACTAATTATAATATAAAGTTAATCGATAAATCTCTAGAATAATATGATTTGCCATTATATACAAGAAAGGTAAATTTTATCTTATTTATGAGATATTATCACTATCAATATACAATATATAACATACAAGCAATATAATATATAATATACAAGTTTTCCTTTTTCAATTATTCAATTATATGTATATCAAATAATTAGATAACTTATTTTTCTTATTTAAATTTAAGTAAAAATCAAGATCATTGATTTCAAACTAGACATATTATTCTCTTGAGTTTCTGTTCAGTATTCTGTTCAGAATAGTAAAAATAACGGACTATAGAAACATTCGTGATTAGTAACATTACTATGAAATCATATTTTCAACATTTTTCTTAAGTTTATCGAAATTTATGTATCCATATTTATGTATCTCGTTCGTCTTTCAATAACAAACTACTAATAATCTATTTATAAATATAGAAATTTTATAATTTCGAACAATTTGAAAGTACAGTATAGGTTGAATCCCATTATTGTCATATATCCACAATGTACTATAAATACAGATGCAAGAAAATTTGTTACAATGTTAATGTTACGAACACACATAATTGTATAATAAAGTTGATTTTTAGAGATAGACATATAATGATGGACAAAAAACTTTGCTTACCATTTTTATTTATGCGCTATTAGCGAAGTATCGATCATAGAATGATTAATCAGCAATTCTCGCAGACAGCGATTCAGATAATATGGGACGATACGCCCTTTGAAGGACTTGAAAGCTAGAAAGAAATCTGTCGGAATTAAACGCGAGCAAATTACATTATACAAGTGCAATTGTCGACAAATAACATTTCCTAGATTCTTCGATAATGTGTTCGTCCCAGAAGTATGTACCATGTGTGTTGAAGAAAAAAAGTCTCTCAGCCTGCCCTCTAAAGAATCATCTTCAAACTAAATAGAATAGTGGGAAGAGAAAGGCCCGTATTCATAGGTCGGTATTCAACATTGATCTCTATAGGCTGGGTTCGGGGAGCGCGCTTTTAGCGCTATGAGCGTGCTCTGTCCTTGTTCAACTTTCAGTAAGTAACAGAGACAGAATGGCTGCATTCAGGAAACACAACTGTTGAGTGAGCGGTCAGTGATTCTTTAATGTGATTGGTTCTTACCTTTGGTTCTACTCCGGATCTAAGTGTAAGAACCAATCATAATGAGCGCTCACTCAACAGTTGTGTTTCCTGAACGCGGCCAATGACGTTGTCAGCGCTAACAGCGTCTTCCCGAACGCAGCCATAAGTGTTATGAAGCGACGTGGTAGCCAATAAACTTTTGGTTCTTACGGAAAAACAACTGATTGGCTGCCGCGTCGCTTCTTACCGCGCGGCAAGCGTTTCCGCGTCCTATGTGAAAAAGCCATAAGGCAGGGCACACACTTTTCGTAGAACATAAAGGTGGAAGCACATAAAATTGCAGGAGCCATGAGCAGAATGCAGAAGCCATATGCGCATGCGCTATGGTATCTGCCTGTATTCTGCCCATGGCTGTGTCTTCTGAATTTTCAATCTACATAAACTATGCTTATGTATTTTTATGTAGATTGAAAATTCAGAAGCCATGGGCAGTATGCAGACACCATAGCGCATGCGCATATGACTTCTGCATTCGTGATCATGGCTCCTGCAATTTTAAGGTGGAAGCACATAAAATTGCAGGAGCCATGAGCAGAATGCAGAAGCCATATGCGCATGCGCGATGGTATCTGTTAGAGCTCTTCAGATACCATAGCGCATGCGTATATGGCTTCTGCATTCTGCTCATGGTTCCTGCAATTTTATGTGCTTTTACCTTAAAGCGGAGAGCACACACTTCTGCATAACGCATAATGCGTAAGCATAAGAAAATTGATTGGTTCATACACATGTGCATAAGGAAATAGACCAATCAATTTTCTTATGCTTACGCATTATGCGTTGTGCAGAAGTGTGTGCTCCCCGCTTAATAAACGGTTCATACACATGTGCATAAGGAAATAGACCAATCAATTTTCTTATGCTTACGCATTATGCGTTGTGCAGAAGTGTGTGCTCCCCGCTTAA
>NW_020223984.1:0-2426 GCF_003070985.1 Temnothorax curvispinosus | reverse complement strand
GTTATCCAATCAAAACGTTTTATTTTATGACGTCATTTCCAACGCAAGATCTTGTCGGAAATGACGTCATAAAATGAAACGTTTTGATTGGATAACTCATGACGCGGCGTCGTGACGCAACGCGCGACGCGTGTAGTGGGAACGCAGCATAATAGCGTCTTCCCGAACGCACCTATTGTGGGCATTTAGGAGCGCATACGTATGTACACGCACTAGGCTCTGGGGTCACATGCGCATGCTCTAGGGCTTAAGCGGGGCGCACACACTTCTGCACAACGCATAATGCGTAAGCATAAGAAAATTGATTGGTCTATTTTCTTATGCACATGCATATGGACCAATCAATTCTCTTATGCTTATGTTTATGCGCTATGCATTTTTGTCTGGATTGACCTTAAAGGTGGAAGCAGATAAAATTGCAGAAGCCATGAGCAGAATGCAGAAGCCATATGCGCATGCGCGATGGTATCTGTTAGAGCTCTTCAGATACCATGGCATAGCGCATGCGCATATGGCTTCTGCTTTCTGCTCTTGGCTTCTGCAATTTTATGTGCTTCCACCTTTAAGGCCATCGCACACAAAATTGCATAGGCTGCATAAAGGTAGAAGCACATAAAATTGCAGGAGCCTTGAGCAGAATGCAGAAGCCATATGCGCATGCGCTATGGTATTTGTAGAGCTCTACAGGCCTGCGTTCTGAAACCTTACTCGAGTTAACTCTAGTTAACTCGAGGCGTTCAGAAATGCCGAGTTGACCCATTTGTGGCGTTCAGAAACACGCTTGAGTCAACTCTCGAGTTAACTATTTCTACCCACGTCGAGGAGGTAGGTAGAAATTACTCGACATGCGCACATATATAGATTCCGTCACATAAGGGGCACATAACGCATGTTCTCGAAACACGCCTTTTTTAGGTTAAAGTTATTCACAAGAACCGGCGAACAAAAAGGGATACGGACACTATTTTCCTGATGCGCTGCCATATTTTCACTCATATTCAATGCTTGATGGGAGAGCGCCATGTTAACCCGTGATGTTACTTTCGTCGTCCATAAACGACAGTAACCCGAAGTCAACTCTAACTCTACTCCTACTCTACCTGGGTAAAAGTTTCTGAACGCAGGCCTGATATCACAGCGCATGCGCATATGGCTTCTGCATTCTGCTCATGGCTTCTGCAATTTTATGTGCTTCCACCTTAAGCATAGCATAAAGCCCCTTGCACAATGCCAAGCAACAGGCAATAGGAACAGGGAATAGAAATCAAAAATCATGTATAAATGCAGAATAAACAGTGACACAGGCAATAGACACAGAGTTTCCGTCACGTTGGAAATTCTGTGCCTATTGCCTATTGCCAACCAATCATAGCATTTGAATTTTTCAGAAGCCATAGGCAGTATGCAGACACCATAGCGCATGCGCATATGGCTTCTGCATTCGTGCTCATGGCTCCTGCAGAGAGAAACCTCTCTGGCTCCTGCAATTTTATGTGCTTCCACCTTAAGACCGCTGGACCAATGAGCATCTTATGTAAATCAATATGGCGACTTTATGCTGGATGCTCATTGGTCCAGCGGTCTTATGCTATGCTTATGCAGCCTATGCAATTTTGTGTGCGATGGCCTTTAAGGTCAATCCAGACAAACTTGCATAGCGCATAAACATAAGCATGAGAGAATTGATTAGTCCATATGCATGTGCATAAGAAAATAGACCAATCCGTTTCTTTATGCATATGGTTATGCACCTATGCAAGTTTGTCTGGATAGACCTTAAAGGCCATCGCACACAAAATGCATAGCTTAGCATAAGCGTAGCATAAAACCGCTGGACCAATGAGCATCTTATGTAAATCAATATGGCGACTTTATGCTGGATGCTCATTGGTTTAGCGGTCTTATGCTATGCTTATGCTAAGCTATGCATTTTGTGTGCGATGGCCTTAAAGCGGGGAACACACACTTCTGCACAACGCATAATGCGTAAGCATAAGAAAATTGATTGGTCTATACACATGTGCATAAGGAAATAGACCAATCAATTTTCTTATGCTTACGCATTATGCGTTGTGCAGAAGTGTGTGCGCCCCGCTTAAGCCCTAGAGCATGCGCATGTGACCCCAGAGCCTAGTGCGTGTACATACGTATGCGTTCTTGAATGCCCACAATGTGTGCAATCGTCACTATACATAACTGGAATGTTAAAATAAAATTTTCAATAACTTACAGCTCTTAACATTACCAATCAACCACTAAACGATTGGTAAAAAAAGAATTTAAAATTCCCAACAGTCAAGTGTAGGCGCTAAAGAAGGTTAAAAATTTGTTGACAATTAATTCTTTCTTTTTAAAACGCGAAACTACCAAAAGGTTTCAATGCGGTACCAAACATTGCCAATCAATCGCCAATCGATTAAAAAAAA
>NW_020223983.1:0-1226 GCF_003070985.1 Temnothorax curvispinosus | reverse complement strand
TAGTGTCTATAGTTAATGTTAAATTCTATCAACTAGGAGTTTGTAACGTACTGTACAGTGTATTATCTGTCAGAAATTTCGTAGCAATAATTCCATTAGCGTCGCGATCGAATTGACAATGTTCTTTCTTTTTCTTGCTAATAAATCTGCAAGATAAGAGCACGAAATACGAAGCAATAGGCTCCGTTTATGGAAAATTTTGTAAGCAAAACGCAAGCAACAGAGAATGTTTTATAATTTTCAAGTATCTTGGCGGTGACGGTTCAACGTTTTTTTTTATAGTATGCGCGATCACGTACGATGGGCAAAGAAATTTAAAAATAAAAATTACACAATTTAACGTAATTTAACGTTTTCTGTAAAGTAAAGATTATGAGGAATAAAAGAAGCACACGTGCAAATAAATTTGAAACATTTACAAGTTACGTGAACGAACGAATTACGTGCCTTAACAAAAAACGGAATTGTATTTGTAGACGCACATTTGAGCTTGTTAACTCGCACTCTCGACGTTCATACGCATTTTGAAGCAATTAAGCTCACTTTCTCGTTCGCGATCGTGACAGCAAAGCGAGGAACGCCAAAGCGCGATCGTTTCCTTCAATCACTTAATTGATTATTAATTCATGTGCTTAACGAGAGGTTCAAAGCTATTCATTGACGCGTCTTCCCGCGCGATTCACTTATTCGCGGAGTAGAAATCGAAACTGATAGGCGAAACGGAGACGCGGCGATATCCGAGGTTATATCCCACGCGCCAGGCGGGACAACGATTCTATCAAGATTCGGATGTATCGCGCTTCGAAACATTTATTTCTCATGCACAATAATTCACTCACCGATCACGGTGTATTGCACGGAGATCCGTCAAATCGCAGCCGGGAGGGTTGATACGTACGGCGCCCGCGCCGCGGCGCCGGCGCGTCGCGGCGGCATCCAGTCCAGCACGGCATTCGGCGTTCATTTCACCCAGCGACGACATCCCACTAGTTGCACTCGACACAAGAAGGAACGGAATATTCGGCGTACATTCAGCTTGCAACACACTCCGTAACCGGATATCTTTTCGTTCAAGAGAGAGAAATTACACGAGCGACAACGTCTCGCACCTCGCACCGTCGCGTCGTTCAACGTGTCACGTAGTAGCCGTAGTAGTTGCGTTGCGCGCGCCACTGTTATGCTAGGTCTACAATGCGAGTCGTAAAGTCGTGAGTCGTAAGAATTGA
>NW_020223982.1:0-3538 GCF_003070985.1 Temnothorax curvispinosus | reverse complement strand
GAGAAAAAATATTCATATATGATCATATATGAATATTTTTTCTCGGGATATATTTTCAAAAGTTATTTTTTAAGAGTGTGTCACTTTATTATAAAAGTAGACTCCACGATACAACTAATACAAAAATTATGCCGCTCTATAGTGCGAGACAGTGTCGTGTCTTTTGATACTGTTCTTATAACACTGTTTGTCAAATTTTAAATACAAGAAGCAGATCCCATCGAATGCCATCTATCGAATACTTTTGAGATGCAATATCTGATCTGATCATATATAATCTTATATGACTATATAGGTTCATGTATGATTATATATGCTCTATATATGGGTATGTAAAACTTATATCTGTGTTCATATCTTATTTATATATGTTCATATACTGTCAGATATAAATATTTTTTCCGCGGACATTTTATTCGCCTAAAAGTCCAGGAAAAATATTCATATCTAACAGTATATGAACATATATAAATGAGATATGAACAGATATAAGTTTTACATACTCATATATAGAGCATATATAATCATATATGGTTATCTATTGCCATATATGATCAGATCTTGTGTCATGTATAATGTACGATGTGATCATATATGGCGATAGATAACCATATATGATTATATATGCTCTATACATGGGCATGTAAGACTTATATCTGTTCATATCTCATTTATATATGTTCATATACTGTCAGATATGAATATTTTTCCCGGACATTTTATATCATTATATCCCAATCTGGTCATATATAGACAGATCTGATCATGTTTCATATCATTTCCGGCCGTATATGAACATATACAATCATATACAGCATCGTGTCTTGTCATATATGATCATATACAGTGCCGATCAAATCTTGTGTCATGTATAATGTACGATCTGATCATATATGGCGATAGATAACCATATATGATTATATATGCTTTATATATGGGCATGTAAAACTTATATCTGTTCATATCTCATTTATATATGTTCATATATATATCATATATGTTTATATATGTTTATATACTGTCAGATATGAATATTTTTTCTCGGGCAGGCACTTGATTTCCTAGAATCAACTTGTCATACAATAATAATATTCGAATTTCTTCCTGCGTTCTAACCTACTCGGTCGGTGATCAAAAGCTATGCGCATTTCTTGTAATAACTGATTCAGGCTTATTTTAATATAATCTGATTTGGAATGAAACCAATGTAGAGTTTTCCTTTCAGTTTTGAGCTAATAAGTATCTTCGCTAAATTATCGTCAAGCTCATACGTACGAAAAAGCAGACGCACCTGCTTTTCCCACTCATTGTCAGAAAAATAAGAATCTACTCCGTTAAATTCTCTTAATAGCTCACCTATGGCCTTGACGTTGACATTCGGTCTCGTGCTCACCGAACTGTCGCTATGTCGGGGTGAATTTCTCAGCATTTCTGTTTCTCGTCGTGCCAGGGCTAGTTCTCTCTCCATAAGCTCTCTCTCACGATGCATGAATTCGATTTCTCTATGCAGCCAGTCGTGTGTTCATTGCTGTTCTCCAACGGTACTCTGCTGTTCTTCTGCACCTCCTACAGCTCCTTCTTCCAGATCTTTCCGCGTTTCTTCCGAATCATCCGGTTCGTTCACCCAATCTGCAGAGGGATCAACTTCCATTAACCGTGCTATAAGCTCAGCTTTCGCACCATTCGTTGCGAGCTGTCGCTTCTTCAGTTTCGCTTTTAACTCGACCACTTTAAACTTGGTGGAATCCCGGGACGGCATTGTGTCCATTTCAGTTACCGACGACACTCAAGTTTTTTTTGGCAATCGGCGTAACGCAACCCAATATGGCAAATAACGATGTTCTCGTTGCTATGGCGGATGGCGATGTTCCCGTTACTAATGTCTTTGTCGCGGCAGGCAATCTCTACCGTCGAATAACGCACCGCAGTTTCACTGTCTCTAAAGGTTCTCTCTAGTCGTTACCGCGTACTTTATACTCGTCTATATGCACAAAGCACGACACATCAACGCCACACGCACCGACGGAATATCTTCTTGTACCGTCTTTCACGATCACTAATTCAGTCCGTGATCTGTGGTATCTTACTCGAGTTCTCGGTTACATCCTCGAGCTACACATCTTTCGGTATATCCCACTTGTAAGGGAATCGGGCGGTCAGGGCAATTAAATCTCGTCTCATTTTGTAAATAATATCTTGCGTGCGTTACAGTCGTGAGATCGAACTCGCCATCTTAACTCGAGCTTCTTCTCCTTTCTTCTTCTCCCTCTGGCGCCGGCCCCGTCGCGAACCTAACTAGCGCCATACGTAGCGTCACAGCGCATTAACTAATTAAAACTCGCTCAACCGCTACAAGTTCTATTTAAGTGAGAAGCATGCTTTATAATAAATGAATAATAGCTTAAATTAACCAAGTGATTGTACAGGTCATTATATTATATTTTTTTAAATATAAGCTTTCAAGTTTTTAATGCAATAAAATAATAATATTTTTGAGTTTCTAAAACTTGAGAATTACACTATTGTAAAAGCAATAAAATATAGTATGTTTTTTATACTTTTTTCAGATTTCGTTTATTATTCACTGGTTGGTTTATGCTACTAGTATCAGTATAAATGTTACAACGTTCGCATTTACAACAATTATTTTTTTGTATTTTTTTTGTATTTTTTTGTATGTAGAGGCTGTAAAAGTACAATTTGCTGATGTTAGCGAAGAACATATCAAACAGAGCATTAAAAAATGGCTTGATGGTTCAAAAACGAGATTGCCCCGTGCTCAAACGTAATTATAAACAACATTTTGCATTTTCAATAAATACTGTAACAACTTTTTTTATGGGAAACCGAGTTTAAAGGAAAAATTCTCATATTTTAACTATTTTAACTGTTAAAGGTATTCGCATGATCTTCGTGTTTTTATAAATAATTTTTTATCCTCTACTCAAAATCGTAACATTTTGGGTTGTTATAGTATTGTTCTAGAGATGTTATTTCGTATACACTAGTTATTTTATTTCGTCATATTTATCAAAATTGTCTAATTTTTCAGGCAAGCTCTTAAAAAAAAAATATTATACAACCAATAATACCTAAAAATGATGATTCAGAAGTTTAAATTGAAGAAATATGTTATGTATTAAAATATTTTATTACAATAATATATTTTAATACTGGTAAAAAGATTACATTGCAAAAAAATGTAACGTACTTTACAATAAAATATTACAAAAATAAATATAAAAATAAAATTTTTAATATATTAATTATTTTGCACCGAAATTGCACGCTCTTTCTTTATAACGCACAATTGATCTTAACTGAACAGAATTGAACGGAAAAATATTGAGAAATCGTTAAAAACCATAAAGAATTATGTTGATATAACCTATTTTTTGTATCGGCAGAAAGAAACCTGAGAGAGGCCATCCCGGCGTTTTTCGTCAATTTTTGACCTCAACAAAGTTAGCCCCCCCAAGTGGATTAGTGATATATTTTTTTTTACCAATCGTTTGGTGGTGGATTGGTAGTGTTTGGT
>NW_020223981.1:0-7997 GCF_003070985.1 Temnothorax curvispinosus | reverse complement strand
CACACACACACACACACGCAGAGAGAGAGAGGGTTTGGAGTCGTTAAATACTGTGGGAGTGACGAACCACGGGGTCCTGATCTCTTTCTGTAATACATAGACACACAGCACATACCATTTGCTTTTTTTTTATTTTTTTTTTCTTCACTTATTTCTTTCTCTTTTTGTTTTATTTCGCTTTTTTTGATATGGAAGCGTGTGATGAATTGCGCAAAAAACCTAAGCGAAGTTTTGTAGAAGCTTGGCTTAGTGACGAGCGTTATAAATCATGGATACGTAAAGTATCATCTGACGAAAGTCTCTACTTTTGTACTGTGTGCAATGAAAGTTTTTCATGCAATGCAGCACATGTTTCCAGACATGCGGATTCTGCGTGTCACAGAAACAATTTAAAAAAAAACGTAGTTCCATCATTATCTAATGATGAAACTATTCATAATAACAATATAAGTAAGCCAGTTTTTAATTACGGATGGCTGGATATTGAGAATTTTAAATTATGGTTGCGTGCGGTTCCGCGTGACGAAAGTGCATGTTATTGTGCAATATGCGACAAACATTTTGCTGCTCGCTTAGTGCAGGTTCGTCGACATGCAGAATCCAAAAGTCACATAAATTTATGCCAAATATAAGTTATCGAAGCGGGTAAATCAAATGATGATTTTGTTACGCAAGATAATGAATTTTTTCTGTCGGTTGATGAGCGTACAAAATCAGCGAAAATACAGTTTGCCGCTTTAATTGCAGAAATTAATTTACCTCATCAGAATGCAGAAAAGATTCTGAGGTTCTTTCAACACATAGGAGAAGATCCTATTGCGTTGAAAAATATGAAAATGGGTCGAACAAAATGCACAAAGATTCTTTCGAATGTTTTGTGCCCGGTTGAAACTGAACAACTTGCAAAGAAACTTCAGAGAACAAAATTCTCTATTTTCGTAGACGAAACGTCGGATATATCTAATGAAAAATGGATGACGTTTTTTGTTCGATACGTTGATCCTGAGACTTTAGATATTCGCTCACAATTAGTGAAATTGATAAATATTGATGCAAGAGATTCGAGCGCTGAGAAGTTATTCCATGCATTTCAGTCAGAAATGTGGAAGCTACAGATTCCTTTTACAAATATAATTGCATTATCATGCGATAATGCATCAGTTATGACCGGAAAACACTCATCCTTTAAAACAAAATTGGAAAAATGGTGCCAGCGACTCCTAACCATGCCATGTCCATGCCATTCTGCTGCATTAAGTGCGCACGCTGCATGTGCAAAAATCCCATCATTTTGCGATGAATTTTTGAAAAAAACTGTTCACTACATTAACGGTAGTCCAAAACGTTCAGCAATTTTTCAGGAATTTACTGAGTGTTTCCAAGACAAGCATCTTAAAATGTTAAAATTAAGTGAGACACGCTGGTTGTCTCACCACGCATGCGTCGAAAGACTTCTCCATTCATGGAAAACCATTCGTTACTTCTTGCAAGAAATGGTTGTGAGTGATAAGACAAAATCTGCAGAATATCTTTTGTCAATGATGGATAACGTTGAATTAAAAGCGTATTTCCTTTTCCTTAAATATATCTTACATTATTTCAATTCTTTTAATGCATACTTTCAATCGACAGAAACGAGAATTCATTTATTACAGTTAAAATCGGTTGACTTTCTCTCCCAAATCTGTCAAAATTTTGTTAAAAAAGAGTATTTAGAAGACGTAACCACAATTGTAAATTTTTCACATAAAGATATTCAAAAAGATATAAATGAAATTTTCCTCGGATCCGACTGCGAGACATACTTAAATAATTTAATTAAGGAAGATCATGCGGACATAGTTATAACTGTTCGACAAAATTGTATACAATTTTATATCACTGCTGCGGAGGAAATATATAAAAGGTTGATCATAAAAAATGAATTCTTGAAAAATCTGCAAGTTTTACATCCGACTCCAACTATTTGTCTCCAATCCAATAATAGAGAAAAATCTTTGAAAAATATTTGTTTTATTTCAAAAACTCTTGGCGACTTCGACGAAGAATTGTTAAAGAAAGAGTGGTTACAATTACCAGGAGAGTTCAATGAATCTGAAAAAGAAAATATATCAAAGGGTACTTTTGACAATGCATGGAAAAAAATATTGCAGCGACAATTATCAAATGGTACTTACTGTTATAAATTTCCCGCTTTGACAAATCTTGTAAGCGCTATTAGATCACTCCCTAATTCCAATGCAGATCCAGAGAGAATGTTTTCCATTTTAACTGATTTAAAATCTAAGAAACGCAACAAACTGTCTGCCATCTCTGTTAATGCTAATTGCGTAATAAAATCAACGTTGAAGGCAAGGGGCGAAACAGCTATCAACTTGAAAGTAACTGAAGAACATTTGTCTCGAATGTCGTCCGATGTATTATATGCAAATTGTAAAAAACGAAAAAGTAGTCTTACTTTATATGCTGCAGATGAAGTTGCTGGTCCTTCGTCTTCAACGCACTAAAAATAATGTCCAAAAGAGAAACAAATAACAAAAAATATTTGCAGATGTAAATAAAATCTTATATCCATTATTCAGTTTCGATTTGCAATAACTTTCTTTTTTTTTTCATTTTACTTTTTATCTTATATTAGGAGAGCTCAGTGAATAGGAAGTATAAACAATTGTTTGTTTAATATGTTGTATTATATTGTAATATGTTGTATTGTATACATTGTATTAATATTATGTTTGAATATATTTGTGTGCAATAATTTGTGTGCATTACAATTATAAAATTTTCTAATTAAATTTTTTATTAATTAATAACAATTGTTTAAACTTCATGACGGAAGAGACCACCACCTTCTCGCGGTTTCCGTCGAGCAACAACATGTACGTTGTACATGTAATATAAATACGACATATAAATACCGATCTTAATTTTAAAAAAAGTTATTCTACTTATTAAAAAATTATTACTTCATTTTTATTAAGAAATGTTTTCAAAATTTTTATAAAAAAAATGTTTTTAAAATATATTTAATATGGCATTAAACAAAACGTACACGTTGGCCAAGAGTGGCATTTCATTATTTTTTGTTTTGGGATTTTTATAATATTATTATATACATATAAAAAATATATTATGTACAAAGAATATGTATATCTAAATATTTTTACTGTTCAAAACTAATTACTTATAATGTGGATTTCGTTAACTCTTTCTTTATTGAACGTATCGTCAGCGCCGCGCTCGAGCGGCCCGGTAGAGAGATGTTACTCGACGTTGCCCGAACGACGGTACGTGGCTTGTGTGCGGTACGTGACGTCACGGGCAGTCACGAAGGCCATCCCCACTCCATCCCCTCCATATGCGACCGAATGTTACCAGGCTCAGGAAATGGCAACTCTGGGTTCGAGTCCCCTATTTATACTCCGAGTGCGGTCGGTGGGGGCTGTCCCACCACTGGGCTGCCCCACCGCTCGGTTACCCCACCGCTCGGGCACAGGAGCGCACGCTGAACCTGTGCTTGGTGGCCGCCAGGGCCGTAGCGCTAGTGACGAATACGCGTATCGTCACAATATGTTGACACCCTTACCACATTTATGCATAATTATAAAAACATAATCGGAGTCCGCCACCACGGTGTCGCGCAATCTATCCTCGTCCGCGACCGTTCTCGTTTGTTCGTTCGTTTGATCTGCGGGCTGAGTCGTCGCGTGCATCGGCATGCAGCACGCGCGAGGATCGAGCCGCGAAACGGCCGAAATAACGCGCGACACACGAGGCTCACGAGGCAGCGAACCCGATTGCGGCGAGGACGGCGCGAGCACGCGAGGTTAGGTCCGGGCGCACGTGGCGCGCATGCGTCGTGCGCGACCACGTGGTCCGCGTGTGCCCCCGGCCCCCGGCCCCGTCCGTCCGTTGTCTGTCCGCGCTTCGAAAGTGTAACAAGTGCGACCGAGTTTGGCTTTCTATCGAAGAATTTCGGCAACATCATTGTCGGGAAGCTCATCCGACCGCCACGCCTACCATAGCGAAAAACATGTTTATAAACATCAGTGCGAAACCTTGGAGAAACTTCCACACTCGCAATATCACGCTATTAAAATGTGTAAGGTTTTGGATATAAAACAGCTTTATTGTCGGGATAGCAATATATATTCAAATTTCAATTACAGTGTCTTCGGTCCACGGTCCACAGTCCACCGACCATGTCCTGGCCAACGTTTCGTGTCACATACTAGAAAAAAAATTTAACGAAACGCGTGGTGATCTCTTGGAAATTCGGTTCTGAATTAGGCGCCAAGATAAATTTTTAATTGGTTCTTTGGTTAAATCGACAATTGATGTGAAAAAATCTAAAACAATTTTTTAACATTTGTTTCCTTTTGAGTCCTCATTTTTTTGGGTACAATCCAAATAGGTGTATTATAAGAGGTAGCTGAGAAGGTTTTACGATGCCTCCTTTTAGCAATTCTTCTACCTGTTTATTATTTTGTCAGGCATTATTATTTCATCTAAATCGATATATTCGTTAGCTACGTCACCTTCATTAGATTGGTTAGATTCGTTAGGCATTATTACTTCAGCTAAATCGATATATTCGTTGAACACATTCACGTCGTAATTTTCTTGATTTAATAAAATCGGAAATGACCAGTCTTGTTCAGCTGTTGTACCGGGTTGTACCGGGATTGTAGTAATTGCAGTTTGTGACTGTGGGGTAGGATAGGCGAAGGTGCGTCGGTTCCCACAATAACGAATCGTTCAATTAGGTAAAATCTCGCTCTATTTATTCATGCTCTAGATACAGTAGAATACTTCTTGGATGTGTACGGATAGGTGGACGTGTGTGATTTGTGTAGAAGATTAATGTGTAGTGTTAACGCGGTGTGTTGCGTATTGTCCCGACAGTCAGATTCGAGGAGGCTGAGCTTGGAGAGGAGTCTTGAAGTCCTTGGAGACGAGGCCAGTATGTGCGTCACCACAGAGTGCTCCGGTTGGAGCTGGATGTCTATAACAATCCGCCAATGGTTAGCTGATTCTGGACTACCTCAGGAGGAATAATAATCTAAATGTAAGAATAAACGGGAAATTTTATGTAAAATTTATATAACGTTAGTTCTTATTATGTTTTTTTTTATAGTACATATACTTGCCCTTTTCCCTTCGAAGAATTTTATGGCGATAATTTGATAGATGACGAAGCTTACGATGAATCAGAAGAGAATACATTCGATTCCGATCAAATTACAACAGAAATAATTCAAGAGGAATTAGAGAAGCTGAAAGATATCCAAACGGGCAGAATTACAAGTAGTACATCGAATATCACTTCTGACGCGGCTCAAGATAAAATTTTTGACACAAATACTACGAAGAATGAGGAATCCCATCCTTTTGCAAATTTTATTCAAGACACATTAACGGAGAGTTGTTCGCCTGAACAAGGAACTATAAGGAAGGTCTAAAGACGTCGGTCACAATTCCGTTTCTATCGACTCGCCCTTGCCTAATAAGGCAAAAAAGAATCGGCAAGGGGACCCGTCGATCTCTTGACGCAGCATCCGCGACTCCGGCCTCTCCCGTTCTCGACGTCCTTCGAAGAGGCGAAGCCTTCCGGTTCGAACGTTACGAATAAATAATGTCTGACCCGCGCATACAATAATGTCTGACCATCTCTTGGAAATTCGGTTCTGGATTAAGCGCGGAAGATAAATTTTTAATTGGTTCTTCGGTTAAATCGACAATTAATGTGAAAAAATCTAAAACAATTCTTTAACATTTGTTTCCGGTAAATTCTGTAAAATTCGTAATTTATTGCATATCCCCGCAATCTACTACCAACACTATCCTTCTCCTCTTACTTTAACCCTTTGGACCAACGGCTTAACGTCTCTTTCCGAAAGACGGAACCCAGTTTTCTCCGCACAAGAGCCTATCTTGCACGGAGGGGCGCAGCTATCGGAAAAACATTCCATGCTTCATGGCTCTAGTGGACTCGAACCTGGTTCCTCAGATTACAAGTCTGGCGCTCTACCACTAGACCATACTGCCGCCCTTAACATTTGTTTCCTTTTGAGTTCTCATTTTTTGGGTACAATCCAAATAGGTGTATTATAAGAGGTGGCTGAGAAGGTTTTACGATGCCTTTAGCAGTTCTTCTACCCTATTTCTACCTTGGACTTACGGGAATCTGTATTGCCGACACCCAAAAAAAAGAATTCTATTTACAAAGTGAAATTCCCTGTAATCCTATACCATTGAACTGCGTTTTGAACTGCCACAGGTCTACTATTTTCGAACTGCGTACTGGAAGTGACTCGATTTAATTTTGCCTTGGTTTTCTAGAACGGTTTTATAATGATTATTGATTTTAGCCTTATCCGATTTAGACCTCGTACTCATTTCCACTCTCAATAATCGCACTTTTCATCCAGGACGAGCCCCCAAAATTTAAGCTTTGTTACGTCCAAACCCTGGAATTACTTTGAAGGATAGCGAAGGAAAAACTAGCCAAAGGAGGGGTATTGGAGGATGCAACCAGATACTTACGTTATCTCGGGTACACGCAGGGAAAGCGCGTGCCTCGAGTCGAATGCACTTTTCAGAAAGCTCCAGCCGTGAGTCAACGTCCATAAGGGACGCTATTATGCTTACTGTGAGTTGTGCAATCATTGGTCTTATTTTAAGTCAAGGATTAAAATCCCTATTACCTATAAGACCGTGTGCGATTTTGAGAAGTGAATTTGATTTGAAGAAAATGGAGAGCAAAGTCTTAACTTAAGAAAATAAATTAAGTTATTTTAAACAATTAGTTAATCATGTTCGCTTAGTAATAATAATTTTATTTAATCCTTGCCTTGCGGCTTAGAATGACTTCCGTCAACTCTTACATAAATTTATAAACATATAACATAATTTAAAAACATAACTTTCTCTTTTACATACATATATATTATATATCCCTTAGATCATCCTAACTCCAAAACTAATTCAACATTCTAACTGTCTTTCAATTTCCCTTCCTACTCTTCTTTCTCCAACCCCTCTTCCTTTTCCCTGCTTCCTTTCTAACCTTTTCTATCCATTTCATTACTTCTAGTCCTTTTCCTTCCTCTCCTAAAAATTCTTTTAACTGTATCTCGCTTTTTGTCGCTTCACATTCTTTTAGTATATGTTCTATGTTCTCCTCTTCTTTTTTACATATTCTGCATCTTATATCCTGTGGTATATTCTGCATCTTCTATCTTTTTCCTCTCTTCAATGTTCACTGCCTTTCACCTCACTCCCGCATCTGTATCTGGCTATCAATCATGTTCGCTTAGTATAACAAGTAGTGAACGGGGATAGTTTCGCCCCGGAGGCAAAATTTGCGATATTGTTACTCGAAGGACCAGAGGGGGGTTGTCGATTTCCCCTCACGACTATCAATGTTTAACGCGAAGGCAGAAACGCATGCAGCGAAATATTAAAGCGAAGCGACTCACCGTGTCGGCCGTCGTCCCCGTGATTCCGCCAGTCCTCGTCCTGTCCTCTGAACTTGGCCGCTCCGTGGGTCTCGTCTCGTTAGGCATGCGATGGCAAAACTCGTGCAAACAAGCAAGCGGTGGAGAGCAAGCGATAGAGCAGGCGGGAAAAGGCAGTAGGAGACGTGCGCACTCCCGGTTGAGCAAGGCGGCAAAGGCGATTCCGTGGTTTGTTCTGCCCGGCGAACGTGTGCCGTAAGACGGCTCCCAAAATATGTGTGTGTGCCGCACGGCGGCTTGACGAAAAAGTAATGAGAGGTGTGTCCTCTCTGAATACTTGACGATGAGTGAGCTCTCCCCGCGGTCCTGGAACATGTCGCTGCGGGCGAGTAGTTGTTCCCTTTCCGGAGGGGTGGATACCGTCGGCGGATGGGCGATGGCAGCACCGACAGGTGAGTCGCATGATTTGGCTGCTCGCGATCCGCCGACGTTTCGCGCGAGAATTACAATTGACTTATGCAACTAAGTATGAACGAT
>NW_020223980.1:0-8327 GCF_003070985.1 Temnothorax curvispinosus | reverse complement strand
TGTTTGTAATATTTTATTTTGTAATAAATATATATATTTATATATATTTATATTTTGTCAATTTTGTTTTTATTTATATCTTACATATATACATATCTTATTTTTTTCAGCAAGCGACACAAATCGATACAAACATATTCTGTCTTCGTTATTCATTGGAGTTTAAAAACTTTTTAAAAAGTATATATCTATCCTATATCTATCCTCTAATCTTACATTCCGTAATCTAAATTTATTCTCTAATTTTAACATTTCCGTAATCTATTTCTATTCTCCTTGCCTATTAGTAATTCCTACTATTCCTGATCATGGCATTGTGTTATGCATTAAACTGCTCAAATAGATCAGACAGTTACTTATGTTATGAAAAAGTTTCCTTCTAACACTGAAACTCAAAAATTATGGATTTCGAACATCAATAAGTCAAACTACAAATTTTCTATTAATTCCTATCTTTGTCAGGTAAACTATCTCCTTTGCTTTTACTAAATAAATAAATATTTTACATAAATATAAGTAAATAAATAAATAGTAAAACAACAACTAATATAATATATAAAAAACTAATATATAAAAAAATATAAATATAAATATAAATATGTTATAATTAATAAATCAATGAATATAAAATATTAATATAATAATAATAATATTAATAACAATAATAATAATTATTATTAATATTATTACTCTTATTATTTATCTTTATTTTTATTATTATTAATTAATTATTAATAATAATTTTTTTATGCAAAGCGAGATCCAACCCATATTGCTCGGTGCTTCGGGTGCATGTAAATAAATGAATATATGTATAAATAAATAAATAAATATTATTATTATATATATTATATATATTTTATTTATTAAAATAAATTATATTATAAAATATATTATATTATAAAATAATATAAGTTAAGATTCACGAGGATAAGTCGGTGAAAAGGAGGGTTAGGGAGAGAGAGGAAGGGAGAAGGGAGGTGCACAAGTGCACAGGGAAATCGGCGGAGGAAGAAATCGCGAGAGGGATGGAGGAGAAGCTTCTCTTGAGCCCAGAGGAGGAGAAGGAGGAGGGACGAGAGAGGAAGCAGACCAAATAGGGAGGAGTCGACAGGAAGGATGGAGGTGGAAGGAAGGAAGGAAGAATTGACGGCAGAAGAGGAGGAAGAAGAAGAGGGATGAAAAGGGGAGGGGAGGGGGGGTAAATATTTTTGTAAGGTCGCAAATGGCCAGGCACAGGGGAAAGAAAATGTACGAGGTTTGGGTACGTTCCTCTTAAATAAAAACGCCTTGTAAACCCTACGGGGAAATGCAATAAACGGCATACATACATACATACATACATATAAAATAATATAATTTTAATATAACTATCGCCATGTTGCATGCTTTATTCTTTTGTGCAGCAATTTCAAGTCAATCAGTTTGCGCCCCTCGTATCTACAGGCCCTCTAGATAGGGCATGGAAACAATTCGAAACTATAGTAAATAGACAAAACAATGTTAAAAAATATTAATCATACCATTATATAAAACCCGACTGTTTGTCTCTGTCCGTCCGTCTGTCCGCGAACTACTCATTCGTTAGTGGACCAAATTTTTACCAAAAGTATATGAAATAGGGGTAGAATTTTCCGGGGAGTGCAATGATGTGGTTAATTTTTCGTTACCGATCTTTTTGGAAACCGGTTCCGACCCTAGATTGTACGACATCTATGTATAATTCAGTGTTATTATTGGTAAACAACTGATTAAAAAAATTTTAGAGCATATTTAAACGTTTACTTACACTTTAATTGTTCAAAAGAAGCTCAAAAAGACTAAAAAATAAAAATCACAAAAAATTACCCCCAAAATGCGTAAACTACACACTGGGTCAAAATGACCCGTGATTTTCGGAACGTTGACGCGGACGGCAGCCAGACACAGCCGGACGCCTGCTGACTTACAACGACTGTACCGCTATCTAGAGAGAGGTTAAAACTACCAAGATATGGCGCGACAGATCCCGATTTCGGCGTTTCAATGGTAGGTAATGCGACACAATTTTTTTACTGGATCATTTTGACCCAGGGTGTATGTTAAGGGTTAATTAAATATTTTTATTTTGTACTGTTATCTCTTTAATTCTTTGTGATTAAAATGATTCTTTGTAATATTATAATTTTGTTAAAAAGAATTAAAGCTTGGGTTGAAATAGGAAGACCCTTGAATGGGAATACAAAGATACGTACCACTTGAGTTTTATTTTTTAAAAGTAGTTAGACAACAATTATTTTTCAAAGTTGTGTACTCATCTCATCGTGCAGTAAAATAACCAACATTAAAAACAAAAAATCTAAATCGATATTCTCTTCGTCTTTCATCCCTAAATTTTTTTTTATTTTTTATTTCAGTTTCAGCTAGCCGATAAGACTGTCATCGCCAAGACCTACTTCGCACCTAGAAGTATTTTAAATACTTTATAACTTTATAAATTATGATATTTTTTAAACTTTTTAAACTTTTTGGAAAGTTAAAAGAATGTACTATAAAATAATATAAAATTTATTTTTCTTTGATTAAGGAGGTTTTACAGATAATGGATGTATCTAAAAATTGGAAAAAACTTCATGGACGTATAAATTGAGATGCAAAAAAAGTGCTCGAAAAATTTTAGCATCGGTTATCGTGTAAAAATTTGAAAAATGAATTTTGAAATCACAGTTTTTAACATGAGCTACATATGGCAGAGGGGCTCTTGGAGACAGGAAACGAGATATTAATTATATAAAGGCGACCTACCAGAGATTCAAAAAACGGAGCTCTTATAGATCTTAAGGAGGTTGAAGCGGTCCAGTTGAGTCAATTGACGGTTTAGAAAAAAGTTTTTTATTAGGTCATTAAAAAATCTGTATTAGGTATTATTTTATTCTCCATACGCTGCTATTGCATAAAACGTATAGTAGAAGTATCATATTATGGATCTTTATATTTTAATTAGCTAAAAACGAAACACTTTTTCGCCAATGCCAACTTGAAAACTTGTGGTATTGCTAATTATTTCAATATAAAAATGGCATGAATATATGTTTTGCCATTGATAAAATGAAATAATGATTATTACTGGTAGCTCCCTTGACAATTATATAAGCTGTCGATTTTTTAATAACTTTCCGTCGATTATATTAAATACGATTAAAACTTGGCAACGTTGCACTTTTGTGAGGTTGGTAGCCGTGCTCGCCTCTGTGTTGAGCCACGTAGCGGCAGTTGCTAAACGTAAACATGCCCGTGAATTTTCTGTCATTCTAGGTAAGGTTAGGGTGACATACATTATACATTGCCGACGCTGCGAATATACATTGCCGACGCTGCGTTGCCACATCTACCTACTCGCAAACTGTCAACTGTTGTTTCAGTCTAATTTCGATCGCTTTAACTCGTAATATATTTGTTATTAGGTGGTGAATACATGTTTTCTTGCGTTCTAAATGTTCGCATTAATTTACTGTACGCGTAGGCACGTTTTTTGAGCGTTTATATAGACTAGATATTAAAGAAAATTGGGATCAATCATCGCCGTCAACGCTTTCTCCATATAACCCCATGTAAAACGACTTTGGAAATTAATATCTCAGCTTCTGGATGGTCAATAAATCTGAAATAATTCTCACACATGCGGTAGATCCTATACTATCATATATATTTTTTACAAACGAAAATCTAGAATTGACCAAACTGCTTCAACCTTCTTAACCTAAACTTTTCAGAAATATCGAGAAAAACAAGGGTTATTGCGTAAAATTTTGTGATATTGGCTATTGAAATAGGCCATATCACAGTTCACGTAGCGTGCTTCGAATAACAAGGGAAATTTGGCAATGTCGCAGCGACTGCACCCGTGCGAAAAGTGTACAGCCATCAGTATAGCACCACAGTATGACAGCACCTCAAACTTAAGCACCTAACGTTTACGAGCGCTTACGGAGAAGTACTCGCTCTAGAATTATGTGAAATTGTGAAATAACCACGGTCATATGAGCAGAACTGTCAAGTTCGCGACGTTACCACATTTTCTTCCATGTATAAGCGGCCAGAGTCAAAGTAGCACTTACACGATATTTTTAAGGTAGGCGTCTCGCTACGTGCTAGTCATGTGACTGTTTGTAGGTTTTCACGTTCAGAAATATATTTCAGGCAATTTTTGCTAAGGGAAAAATAATTTTATGAATTATGGTGTAAAATTTCATACGTGACAAAGTATGTTACTTTTTCCAAATTATGTGATTTTTCTCATTTGACTCCGTTTTGATCAGCTGATCATGCGAGTCGTCGAGAAAGGTTATCATCTCCTTTTCGATTGAATTTTGACAATTACTGAGAAAGGATTTCAAAACGCATGACAGGGGTGTCAATCACTATCCAATTCGGCTAAGAAAGACGAGCCCCATAACCTGCAACTACAGTGATTAGCCAGCGGCGTTGCCAAGTCTTCCCAACCTCACATCGACCAAAAAATGTCTGCTCGATTACCGCATTTTCACTAAAATAAACTAAAAAATTAGCAGCGAAATCTCCGGTAAACTATATATTTTATGGTTGCATCGGATTCTTCGAAATCTAATGTACAAAAAGCAATGTTTTTTCTCACTTCATCTAATCGAAAAATGCAAAAATATGTGATTGAAACCGTGATTGAGCCTTCTTTTTCTGGCCGTCTGTATGAAGTAATGCAAAATTTGTGATTTTCGAGATCGATTTTCTAGAGTAAATAGTCGGTAAGGAGCCACAGAAAAAATCGACTGCAAAGCTGATCATATAATTTGATATAAAATCCGAAATCGAAAACTTTATCTAATACATGCCCTGACAAGACGACTACCTTAATTATTCCTCGCTTCGACTAATATGGGTATGATATAAGCTCTAACGTCAAAATTCACGAAAATATTTTATGAATACTTAGAATCGATGAATTTGAAGATTTTCTCTTCATCTCTCAACTGACTAGAGAGTACCTGTAGAACCCCCTTAATACCTGACCAATTCAACCTCTGATATCAACTATTTTTGCAGTCGTCCAAACTAACCTCTTAATACAAAATTATTTTTCATCCTTTTTATCAGATCTATCACAATTTTAAGACTAATTGTATGACTACTATAAGTTTCAAACTTGCTACTACTTAACTACGTACTAATTAAGTAGTATCGTATACTATATAATTACAATTTCTTATTTAGGATTGTTCGTTTATGTGAAGATGCAAGTTAGTTTCCAATAAAAAGAGCTAATAAAATAAAAGAGTATTTTGTATAGGCTACCATAAAATTACAAAGTAACTAACAATAAGTAAAAAGTAGATCGACTACAATGTACTTACATATCGATTGCAATTATTGAAGAGCTTGTGCTTGCTACATACTCTAATTATTTCCCACATTTTCCATCGTGGTATAGGTATTAATTACCACGAAGAATTTAATAATTATTGGTGAATAAATCATGCGTTATTGATTTTACTGTTTCTTCTGGAATTACCATTTCTCTTCTATGACATGCCGTTTAACATATGGCAGTTACAAAGAAAATTTTGTAATAAGACTTGATGCAGTAACATGGCAATCGTTCATTTGAAGTTTCAACGGATGTTATATGTTCTTCGAGTATTAGGAACCTTCACCAACACATGGCCGCCATATCCAAATGCTGGCAAAAATGAGCTTATTCTTCGTAATCTTTACTATTATATTGCTATCTTCATATTGATTGCAGTATGGATATCAATGATAATTAGTACATACAAGAATCGAAATGACATCGGCGTATCAATGAAGAACATGTCTCATATAGCGGCTATAACAGAAGCTATACTTAATTCAATCTTATGCAGGATTAAAAGAAAACAACTACAGGTAAATATATTTTTACAAAATATTTTTTAGTAGAATTTAAAAAAAGGGGATTTCAATGACATGTGTTTTATTATTAAAGTCATAATCCTATAATAATATTATTCTGAATAATTTTTTAAATAATGTTAAAAAAATGGTTAATCCTCGCATTGTTTACTAAAAAGTTATTAATCTTACATTATTTGTATATTTATCACACACAAATATCTCATTATTAAAATTAGAGGAAGTTCTAAACTACCCTAAGCCTTTTTCAATACAACTTGAAAATTATTAAAGATATCTGAACATTGTTTACACTGAGTTGTAATGCCAAATGTTTATTACATCGTGTTCCTAACTAATTTCATTTATTTGTAGTGAGTTTTAGTGTTATAGAAAAATTTTCGGAGATAGATTTTTGTAGGGTAAGGTGAACCATGTCGGACAAGGTGAACTACTTTATTAATCTTGCAAAAAAGTAATTTTTATTTTATTTTAAGGCATATTAATAATGAAATAGTCTATAATAATTATTATATTATATATTTATTATATTATAATATATTAGAAACTCTCATTTTTGTGCTTTTTGTAATAATGCCATACAAATGCGTATATCACGTTTAAAACTTTTACTTATATATGTATACTCATATCTACTCATCGTAATAATATTACACTTAAAAGAAAGAAACAAATACAGTATAAAATACAATACTTAAAATACTAAAAAGTGGCGGATTATAAACTATCTCGCTTTGTCCGACGTTACTATTTTTAATTTTTTATCGTATACAATAGAAATGTACACCATATGACACTTGCTAAGTGTACCACACTAAAGTTCTATCTTAGTTTTACATGCAACAAAAAACGATTAAGAATCTGTTAAATAGATTAACTGTAAAATAAAAGTTTGTATACTAATTTTACGCTGTGTGAGGTACATGCCAAATTTTCAATTTTAATTTGTTATTTAACGACACGTTGTTCCTCGCTGCCGGTTTGTATGTTAGATTATGGAGCCGGCAGCTAGTAATTCCAATGTTGTCCCCTAGATTGTAATACTTAATATTCTAGATATTACGGTTCTATTTATAAAAGTATTTTGCTTTACCCGAACTTCCTCTATATCTATATTTATATATTTCATTATTGTGTTTGAATTTTTATTCAAGTTTAAAATTCATTGTTTCATTCTCTGCCAGTCTATCAGTATCAGAATGTATAAATACTGCTATAAAACTCTAATTGTAAAATAAAATGGTACACTAACGTATTTATTAGAATAAAAGAGATACAAGGCGTCAAGGATACAGTGAACCGGTCGTTATTGTAAGAGTCTGATTTATCCAGAAGCTAGCAAGAAACTGAACTTCAAGACGTGTCGCGTGTGTCTCAATCTCATAGGTCAAATAGTTAGGCAAAAAAATAACAGCTATCAACCAACAAAAATCACAACATTAGATGTGTTGCATCGACGGTTCGATTGTCGGATAGGATTAGAGCTGCGCGGATCGAATATATAGTATCGAGAGTATATGCTTATAGGGTGAAACGAGGTCATTGTATGGTTCGGGTTTTCAACTTTCCATGCAAACCGATATCCTCCCGCACCCCTGCTTGTGGGGGAAAAGCGGTAGCCCCTTTTTGGCCTACATGTGTACTGTCTATACATATCAGCAAATTACTTTCTTTAGCACTGACACAAACTTGTAAATTTCTCAAACTTTTTTTATTTGTAACTTTTCAATAAGCAATGACCGACGATTAATCTGGAAAAAATATTTATATCTGACAGTATATGAACATATATAAATGAGATAGAAACAGATATAAGTTTTACATGCCCATATATAAAGCATATATAATCATATATTGTTTTCTATCGCCATATATGATCAGATCGTACATTATACATGACACAAGATCTGATCATATAAGTTCATATGTGGTCAGACATATTATTATGTGTAGCCAGATATGACACTATACATAATCGTATCTGGCCTCACATGGTCGTATATATAAAGAATGTTCGGCCATGTATTATCAGATATAATTATATGTGGCCATACATAACTGTATACGGCACTGTATATGATCATATATGACAAGATGCGATGCTGTATATATGATGGTAGCTTTATATTTTTTTCACAAAATTATATTATCTAACTTAACTCAAGTGACATGTATTTAAAAAAAAAGTGAAATCTTTAATTTCTTCTTCACAAAATTATATTACCTAACTTAACTCACGTGACATGTATCTATATAACCTAAGTAGTAACTTTATATCTTTTTCACAAAATTATATTACCTAACTTAACTCAAGTGACATGTATTTAAAAAAAAAGATGTGAAATCTTTATTTTCTTCTTCACAAAATTATATTATCTAACTTAACTCAAGTGACTTGTATTTCAAAAAAAGATGTGAAATCT
>NW_020223979.1:298-2502 GCF_003070985.1 Temnothorax curvispinosus | reverse complement strand
TATGAGGAAGCAATGTGCAGGTTTCTACTTGCACACTTTACTTGTTTACTTTAATTTTACCTGTGTTGCACATCACCCCAAGAAAATTTGAAAATGCTAAAACAGACATTTTTTTAAAAACTCGAAAAATTTTTAGGAAAAATTTAAAATTTTGAAAATCTAATCACGCAGAATTGTAGTATTTTCCTTCCTCTACATTATACAGCCATGATATATTCAAGAATTTGATTTTTGGATATATGTTTTCCGAGCAACGCGTGAACGTGTTGCACATCACCCCACATAACCCTATATATATACATTTAAAACAATTGATAGATATACTTTATTTTAACACAATAAATATTTCGAAAATAATGTCAAGATACATTTTTCATAAACATAAATTTAAAAAAAAATGTTCATCAATTTTATTCGACCCGGAATCAGACTACGGAAAAAAAGAAAATTCTGAAATGTTATGTATATCAGAAAACTCTATAAAAAAGCAATCTTAAATCTGCTTGTGAACGAAAAGAATAAATGCACTTTTAATATAATTTTAAGTAAAGTATTAAACTAATAATAACTTACTAAACAATTTAATAGTTTAATTAACAAAGGCTGCGTTGATGGAGCGCGGTATCAGCACTATTGCATCATTCTATCTTTGTTTCACATCTAATAAACAATAAAGATATAGAATAACACAATAACATTGATAGCGCACTTCTCAAACAGTTAATACATGACAAGATAAAGTAGATGAAATAACTCTGGTACTTCTATTATAACACAGTATAACAAGGCAATAAAATATGTCGAGAGGAGTCGAGACAATGTTGAAATCACACGAAGAATGGTAATAAGTAACACGCAGTTATCCCCACTCCTGGTATATAGAGTAAAATCACAACACTATTTTTCTGTAAATTTTAACGCATTTAATTAATACGTACAAATGGTGTTACTTTAACATATTTTTTAAATCATTTTAATAATTTTATATTTATTAAGTTTATTTAACATAGCAGACATGTGTTAAATTGACACATAAATATGTTGATTATTTAACATAAAAACTTTAACCAGATTTTTTTTACAAAAATACATGAATTTTCCAACTGTGCAGTGTATTGAATTTCCTTCAATACTATGTGCTCTACTTAGAGCCGATTTGTGAATCGATAACGTAGAATAATACAATGTAATCTAAAATGTGTATAGACAAGCCCATAAACGTGAACAAATATGATGTGAATTCCGATGGAGCGAATAACAAGTCAGTAAACAGCGATCTATACCAAGCGGTGTTCCCGATCTATCATCTCAGCAAACTATCCGGTGTATTTCCAATGAGATTCGTCGGACAAGCATCTGGTAGATATCAAGGCCGATTAAGTGTCACCGATAGCGTTTACAGGTAACAACAAAAATAACAACATAAAGTTCTCTGTTCATGCAGATATACGGATCAAATTAATGATTTTAAACAGGATTGTGCCATAAATTTCAAGATTGCATCTACATGAATTGTTTAGGTTATTATATTTACGCGTACGGTTTTTATACACTCGGGAAAAAAAAATTATATATAAATATACATAATTATATATAAACATATATGATTATATGTGGTTATATATAAAATTTGGTACTTTATATAAAATTATATATGGATCCATATATCATTATATATGAGTATACATATATAATTCCAAATATAACTAGATATAAACAATAGCTAGATCATATATGCACTCATGTATAGACACATGTAAGATTCATATGGAAGTATATATGTATAATCCTATATGATTATATATAATTATATGATTATATGATTATATATAATTTCTTGTAGCGTTATATATAAGAAACAAAATTTTTGTACTTATATATGATATCATATGATTATATATAATGGTACAGGCGATTAAAATATATTTAAGTATATGTAATGTTTCATATACAATTTGACATGATTATATATAATTATATATAAGTTCTTATAATTTATTATAAATTATATAAGAAGTATTTATCCATGTAGATTATATATGATTATATATAACCATATATAAACACAACACATGTGTATACTATATGTATAATTATATATTTCTTTCTAACAAAATAATTCACAAAATTGCGTTACTTAACTCAACCCAAGTGATATGTATTTCAAAAAAGATGTGAACTCTTTAAATTGCGCCAATTGCAAA
>NW_020223979.1:0-288 GCF_003070985.1 Temnothorax curvispinosus | reverse complement strand
CCCACTTTTAGAATTAACATATTTTCACGGTTGTGCTGAATTGTGCTAGGTTTGTGCTATATTGTGCTCGAATATTATAACCATAATATGAAAAAAAATAAAATATATCCAAAAATGATTTTTTTATCGTAACTTTTTTGTTATTATTATTTTTTAATAATATTTTAGCACAATGTTAGCACAACTTAGCACAACTCAGCACAATTGAAAAAATTGAAAAAAAGTAAGTGGCTAACTAAAAAATAATTTTTAGGTTGTGACCGGATCACCGATGAATGATGTAATATC
>NW_020223978.1:0-5328 GCF_003070985.1 Temnothorax curvispinosus | reverse complement strand
GATTCGTCATTTTATATCCTACTAATGATGCATCGTTTGCTTTTTATCGAAAAATGTACGATTTGCAGTTTTGCACGTGTTCGATGAAATCATTGCGAGACACGTATGTTCTTGAAAACGATATCATGCCATTGACTTTCGGTGATTTGATCTGTATAATTGCAGCAGCCATACATCGGCGCTATTTGCAAAATTTGCAGTTTTGCACGTGTTCGATGAAATCATCGCGAGACATGTCGCGACATGTTCTTAAACATTGCGATACACGTATGTTCTTGAAAACGATATCATGCCATTGACTTTCGGTGATTTGATCTGTATAATTGCAGCAGCCATACATCGGCGCTATTTGCAAAATTTGCAGTTTTGCATGTGTTCGATGAAATCATCGCGAGACATGTCGCGACATGTTCTTAAAAAAAAAAACAATATCGCTCCATTGACTTATGCGAAATTGCAAAATTTGCAGTGTATGCACACCATGCACTAAAACAAAAGAAACGATACGCGATGCTCTAGTTGGAACGAGAGAAAAAAAGGCAATAGAAAAAGTATATAAGAAAGAATGAAGCGAATCAAAATCACAGTCTGTGATTTGATAGTCTACGCGTCGGTACATCGATTGGAAAAAAGTATAGCGGTTATTTTACATTTTTTTGTACCGAGTATTCAATACAGAGGAATACTTTTCACGATAAAAAAGATGACAATAATTTCGATATAGATGTATACGAGAATCGCGCGTTAACGGATGACAGTGATTATTTCAGCGATGAAGAAGATGGTCGTAAGGAAGTCATTGAAAGAATAGTGTCGCGTGAGGAAATCGTTGCACTAAATTTACATACAAAAAAGTGCGTACTATTTTTTTATTATTCAACGGATGGTGCACTTGCACTATGTCGTTCATGCATAAGAGCTGTATCGGGCTTCGTCGGATGAGACTCTGACCCTGTCGGCGGTCGCGCGACTCGTCCTGCCATGGCGCAAGCAAAGCTCGACGTGCCGGAGAAATCTGGCGGCGACATTAAAGAGAAGGATAAGGATTCCGAGGAAAAGGAAGGTCCCACTGTTGTGCCAGAATGCGCAGTATGCCTGCAGCCATGTATCCATCCAGCACGATTACCCTGCAGCCATATATACTGCTATCTGTGCGTAAAGGGTGTCGCTAATCAGAGCAAGCGGTGTCCGATGTGTCGTCAAGAGATCCCACCGGTTTTCTCGAGAGACCTCAGCTGGTGGAAGTGGAGGAGCCTCAGAAGGAATCGGAACATCCTGAGGAAGAGTATCAATGGTTTTACAAAGGTCGAAATGGTTGGTGGAAATATGATCCGAGGACAAGCAATGATCTGGAGACTATTTACAAACTAGGTGACGCGCAATGCGAACTTTTGATCTGTGGCATGCTTTACGTATTTGACTTTGAAAAGAAATGTCAATATAGAAAATACAACCCACGTTACAAACGTAATATCAAACGTGATAAAAAAGATGCTCCGTGCAAGGGTGTCTCGGGTGTACAATAACATTTGTAAAATGGATTATTTGTCCGTTAAGATCGAAGATTCCAATTCCAAATCCATATTTAACAACATACTCAACTATATTCAATGGTTTCATACAGCATTATACAAATACTTGATATCGGGTATATACATGCATGCACAATCACGTTCAACATTGCACATGATATTGTTCAGCGTGTGACCGAGTCACATGCAAGTGCTCCTTCGAAGATTGTGGCGTGATTTAAAAATAGTGTGTGAAAAAAGACAGTATAAAAAACATGGAACAACTCAATGAAACGGAACGCGACCTGGTGGAAGGATCCAACCAAATCGCTACCTTGGGCGAATATTAGCGCGCAGTCGAGAGTTCGATACGGTTCGAGTACGTTGCAATAAACAGCCTCCAGATACGATGAACACTCACGGTGCGAACTACTACGTTCCGATTCAGGACGAAACGTGTGAGAAACAGCACAATGAGTAAGTACCGCTAATTTTTGTACATACTTGTGCAAAAAAAAAACTTTTATAAACATAATTGTATTTTTTTTCAGTTTTGATAAACCCCGCTACACACCTCGTATTTTGGGAAAGAGATTTGCCTTGACATCGACCGCATATAAATTTTTGGATGTTGGAATCAACGCTGGACCTATGTCCTCTGTGGATATACTTATTGGCGATAACCGAGGCAATCGGATAATTCTGCCTCATGCAACGTGGGTGACATTCATCGAAAAACGTGCAGGCATTCAGCGACTCGTGCAGTCGCCGGCACCATCATCGCTAGCGTTTCGAGATTTGGAACTCGTTAAAATACGCGACGCAGATATTGTAAAATTGACATCGTGCGACACCAGCTTGTACATGAAACCGTCAACCGTACTCTTCCTGTTCGAACTAGAACATTGCGTTGAAAATGTGTATTTTCAACTATGTCAAAATATTCATGGCGTAAGTGAAAAATTCAAACAGTTTGTAACAATTTTACGTTAAAATTGGATCATCGATAAATGTAATGCAGTTAAAATCTTGCATGAAGTTTATGATAAAAATTTGATTATTGATTGCGAATTATTAGCCTACGCTTTAGATACTATTGTGTATATTGCGCTACATGGGAAATAAATAAGTATATAATATGGTTAAAAAAATTTCCTTCTCATTTGCCGTTCCTTGTCGTTAAGCTGTCTTCGTTTATCGTTTACTTAAATGTAATATTAAAATTAAATATCGCGAAGATCTAAACGATTAAATATCGTTGGCGAAGAAAAGATACGCGATCGTGAGCGAAAACGCGCGAACGGGGGAGAGAGACCGCGCGAACGAGAAGACGCGCGCGAACGGAGGGGGCCGGGAGCGAGAGACCGCGCGCGAAGGAGAGATAACGCGAGCGGGAGCGTATGACGTCACGCGGACTCCGCGGCGCGGCGAAAACGCAAACGCGGTCGCCCCTCCCCGCGGCGCAGCGCCTGAAAACGCGAACGTGATCGTCTCTCACCCAGCGCATTACAAAATGTATTAAAAATATTTAACTGGTGGTCGCGACACCAGAAAAAATTATGATTTTTGAAATAAACTATATATGTATATATAAACGTTTTATTTCCTTTTCCTACATACTTTGTAGTATAATATAGATGTTTTAGCTGTTCAAGAGCTGTTTTTAGTTGTTTAAAAGTAGTTTGATAGCGGTTCAATAGCAGTTATACAGATCGCAGTTATACAGATAACTGTTTTAGTTGTTTGATAGCTGTTTAAAAGCTGTTTTTAGTTGTTTAAAAGAAGTTTGATAGCGGTTCAATAGCAGTTATACAGATCGCAGTTATACAGATCGCTGTTATACTGATAGCTGTTTTAGTTGTTTGATAGCTGTTCAAGAGCTGTTTGATAGCTGTTTTTAGCTGTTTCATAGCGGTTCAATAGCTATTTGATAGCTGTTTTTAGCTGTTTGATAGCTGTTTTTAGCTGTTTTTAGTTGTTTCATAGCTGTTCAAGAGCTGTTTGATAGCTGTTTTAGCTGTTTTTAGCTGTTTCATGGCGGTTCAATAGCTGTTTGATAGCTGTTTGATAGCTGTTTTTAGCTGTTTTTAGCTGTTTTTAGCTGTTTAATAGCTGTTCAATAGCAGCATTACAGATTAAACCATTGAAAGTTAATGGTGCGATATCGTTTTCGAAAATATGTCTCGCGGTGACTTCATTGCACACGTGCAAAACTGCACATCGCAGATTTTTCGGAAGGTGCAATTGTATGGATGCTGAGATCATGGTGAAATTAGATATGATAAACAAACGATGTGACAATAGTGAGATGTAGAAAGATGAATTTGATGGTACGCTCAGTAGTCGAGGACTAGAAGTAAGAGCAGTCGGTTGGCGTGCTTGATCGTGCGGCTTATACAGACAATTGGTTCGTCCTGGCCATCTTAATGCTACTGTATATCAAGGCCCACCGAATTTAACGTGATATGAGCGAGTATGCAGAACTTTGCAAACCAGTGTTCTATCCTGAAGGGAAACCGATCGTGAAAATCAACGATCCGTTCGTGAGGAATGGGGATCCGCAGACCGTCGATGTAACGAGATATCTGATCCGTCGGGAAATCGGAATCGCCGATCTCCGATCGCATCGGAAGTTTCTCAAATTATATGAATGTCGTGAAATACTAATGTGGCGGGATTTTGATGATCATGAAATGTTTAAAAGAGACATCGTATGAAGCGAAGAGAGAGGCCGCATATATGCGTTTGTAGATTTTTTCCTGGAAAGCATCCGTCGCGAAATCGGAATCGCCAATCGCCAATCGAACTGGATGTTTCTCTATTACCAAATATATTGGGAAAGAATAGAGGACGGTCGAGAAGACGGTGGAGAATATAACGTCTAATTGATTTAGACGTGTTAGTGCAACACCGCGGTTTCATCATTAAAGTAAAAATGGATTTCGAAGAATTGCACTTTGAAGGAGAAGAAAGAATGGAAGTTGAAGCAAACGAGGAAGAAATGGAAGTGCCTGAAGAAATGGAAGTGCCTGGAGAAATGGAAGTAAATGAAGAGGAAGGAATGGAAGTTGATGATGATGATGATGCAGTATTGTCAGACGATTCATGTTATGATAGTGAAATGTCTGAGGATGTTTCGGAAGAAATATTCAGAGTCGTGAATCAGGCTGAAGTCAATGCGTTAAATCCTCTTACAAGGATGTGCTGCACGTATTTTTACTTTACTCCAGGACAGACAAAGTTTTGTGCGTCATGCATCGTGAGAATCGGTGGATTATTCTCGATGCTGTATGCTTGTCGTAAACATGACACCAGGCGGTATATTCTGATGAACGGCCTCTTTTGTTCATCGTGTGGGGGGCCACTATATTTCATTTCAACATGTAATATGTGTCCTATGTGTGTTTTCGTGTAAATATCGACTGTTTAGACTGCAGTATTTTTAAAAATATTTTAAGTGTATATTATCTAAAATTAAGAGACCTATACTGCTAAGAGACTAACAATAAGTGTAACAATAAATGTAACAATAAAAAGACAATCAATGTTGTGTGACACACAGTGCGGAAGGTGACTGAGAGCCGGGAGATGGTATCCAGCGATGGTAAGCAATTTTTCTATTTAATAATTTTCGCATAATTTCTGAACGAGAACGCGCGAGGGAAAGAGACCGCGCGAACGAGAAGACAAACGGGGGACGGGGGAGAAACATCTACGAGGGAGAGATAACGCGAGCGTGTCATGTGACGTCACGTGGACTCCGCGGCGCGGCGAAACGCGAACGCGGGTCCCCTCGCCCCGCGGCGCCCGAAAACGC
>NW_020223977.1:0-3133 GCF_003070985.1 Temnothorax curvispinosus | reverse complement strand
GACGGTACTAACAAAATAAAATGTCACAAACGTCTATTTTGACGGTATTGACAAAATAAAATCTCAGAAGCGTCTATTCTGACGGTACTGATTATTACAAATGTATCATTTGTAAATTACAATCGGAGAGACGAAAAAATATATTGGTTGCGTTCTCACGGGAATGTGCGTTGGAGGGGCCCATTCTATTTTCTAAATATTTAAAATATATAGTTTTGTAACATTATTTTATATAATATATAATAACAGTTTGTCTATTTTACATTATTCACTTTCGGTGAAATAAAAATACTAATAATACCCAGAACCTATGTTCATAATACATAATGCGCATATACATACAATGTATATATACTCTGTGACGTGACAATTGTCACGTCCGCCGCCCAGGCGATAGCTCGGCCGAGGGGAAGGTCAGGGATGGCGCGTCGACTCGGGTCGAGGAAGGGCTACCCGCGTTAACTAATCTTTTTCGAGAAACATTCCGTAGGGATGACTGGTGGTGCCGGAGTGTGGGATCACGAACAGGTGTAACGACGATAGTCGCGACGAGGGAGAGACGGGCGCTCGGAGGACGCACGACGGAGTGGTCGGCCGACGGGCGGGCCACCGGGACCTGCCGCTGGAAAAGCGCCGGGAATGCCTCGCCCAGCGTGACACGGCCCCGCCGCAGCATGAACACGGGTGCGCCACCGCGACTGCAGCGCGGGTGGACGACCCACACACTCACCCGACGGCGCCCCAAGGGCCGAACGGCGCCGCTACGGTCTGATCAGCCGGGCGGAAAACCGCGAGGGGCCCGCGCACAACCAGCAGCCGAATCAAATGTGCCGCGGGAAAATGGCGGAAATCATCTGCAACGTCGCGACCAGGGCGACGCACACAACCAATCGGCGGGGCGGAAGAATTGCGAGCTTGAGGGCGCAAGTGCGGGAGTCCGGCGTGGTCTCGCCGACCGCTCCTCACTGTCGATCTAGCCGCGGACGAGGAGCCACCCTTGGAGGAGCGCCCCGTCGCCGCCGAGCAGCAGCGAGCAGCAAAATTGTAAGATCTCTACTCCGGTGCCGCCTATTCGTTGCGGGCTCGATCTCGGTCGCGACACGGTGCCGGAAAGGCGTATATCGAGTAGATTACCGTGTGAATCGGCCTGATTACGTGTCGTACTTAGCTACCGGCTCCCGCCGTTGTGGATGCCGGGAAGATTATCGTGGCTGTTTGTCGGGACCGCGGACACGTGGCCGGCCGAGATCGTAGCCAGAAACAGTAAAAGCCCTACTCGAAAGCTTGCGTGTGATCGGCAGTCAATTCGCGTATAGCGTCACGTGCAGTCTGTGAATAGTGTGTTTAGAGTTGCGAATTACGGTACATTGTCGCGTGTCGCGTACGGAAGTTCCGTGTGCGTGTCGGGAGGGACCGCGCCGGGCTCCTTTTGCGTATTATTGTCGCGTTTCGCGTACGGAAGTCCCGTGTGCGTGTCGGGAGGGACCGCGCCGGGCACCTTGGGGTGCGTTGACGTGCATCGCGAGCCTCGCGGATATCTTGCGCCGTGTGTGCGGGCAAATATCGTCGCGATTGCCCGCACGGGAATCTAGCGAGCACGCCGTTCGGGCGTTGCATACATTGTGTCGTGCGGGTGAGAATTGTTATGTCGAGTGTGTGAGAATCGTTTGCGTAGGGCGTGTGAGAATCGCCGAGCGTTCGGGACCCGGGGATTAAGGCGTGGGCAGATTGACGTTATCGCGGGGTCGTGCTTAGAGTTGAAAGCTTCGCTCGCGAAGGGAGCCTCGCGAGCGTGAACATCACGCACTTCGCGCGTGCGGTAACGGCCGACCCAAGTACCGCGGTAATGCCGGCCATTTGAGCGGGATCCGGCCTTGGTTTCCCGATACGACTGGTTCGTTTGTGTTTATTGAACGAAATATATCTAATTACTATTGTTTATTGTCGGGCTTTATTTCTATGTTGCTTGCGTCACGCTCTTTCTCCACCTACATCCCTTTCACGCGGAGCTACGCCCTGAGCTTGTGGCGAGATTAAGGAGGAGAACGTTATCGAGACGTGGTGCGCGTCTATAATCGCACCTGGCGCCCAATCAAATGGTATCGCCCAAGACCTAAGATACGGAAATTTCGGTAAGAGAAGTGACTTCGTTATCCCCTTCGAGCTATCGTCCGGTGGTCGGCGAATTAATTTGTAGCCGCGTTCCCTCGGCCAGCGAGACCGAGGGAAATCGGGTTGCAACTCTTATACATATAATTGCGTAGGCGCTATAATTGAGTAGATATGTTGTAACGATGCACCCCCAAACATGCATCGTTCCGGCAAGAACATCACGCCGAGACCACCCCGCCGACCACCCGCGGGGTGAAAAACGGGCACGATGTGCCCAGCGTATTTTTTTAATCATCGCATACGTTAGGAAGTCCGCGAAGGGACTTAAACGCGGCAACCGCTTCACCGCGCCGAGCGGTGCCGAAAGCGGTGTCGGGGCGCCGCGATCCCCGATCGTTCCGCCGCACCGGCTCGGCGCTCGCGATCGCCGTCGCTATCCCCACCACGCCGCGACGCCGCCGCGACGCCGCCGCGACGCGTATAAAAGCCCGGCGTCGCTGGCACAGAGCGCGATTCCCGATCATCCGTCTTCCAGACAACACCGATCCTGAATTCCCGCACGAAAGCTAATCCGAACGAAAGGTAGAGCGCCTCTGGCATTCTCTGTCTTCGCCGAGTGTGTCTCGGCTAGCGACCAGTTTTTCGCTCCTATCTGAATCACCCGAAGCCGTCCGGATACGAAGGTAGAGCGCCTCCGGCATTCTCTGTCTTCACCGAGTGTGTCTCGGCGAAGGACCAGCTTCTCATCCTCCAAATCACCCGAAGCCTGTCCGGACAAGACGGTAGAGCGCCTCTGGCATTCTCTGCCCTCGCCGAGTGTGTCTCGGCCGACGACCCGTTTCCGCCGCGTTATCCACGCTTCGCGATCCATATCGCCGCCGCGCTTCGCGCCATTTTTCCGCGCTCCGGGCCGCGCCAGCCGGGAAACCGGCGCCGCCCGTGCCGATACCTGCCGTCACGCGATTCGGTCCGCACGAGTACCAAAAGCAGCGGCTCCGCCCCGCACATACCGCGAGTTACC
>NW_020223976.1:0-1147 GCF_003070985.1 Temnothorax curvispinosus | reverse complement strand
TATTCTCACCGTTGCCTGTACAAACACGTTGTTCCAGGTGCCCAAGGGGTCACTATATTGCGTTCCCTCGCATTTACCATTCATGGTAAGTGATCCGGCCATTGTAATAGCGCGGGTGGTGGTGGCGTTTACTTTAATGCCGGTTATCATTCCGCTGGCTCCTCCCAGGAATAAGGTTCCAGTATCTTGCATTTTCCGGCAGGCATCTCCTGAGATTTCTCTTATATATTCGTACTTTCCTCCTTGCACGGCTGAATTGTAGGAGGACCATCCGCAATATTTTATGTCGCGGTCTATCTCGATCTTGCATTGGACCGCGGTGGTGTGGTCGAATTCGCTTAGTTGTAGAAGCTGAATATATGTCTCCTCGGTGACTGGTTCTAGATCTTCCAGCTCACAGTCTCCGATATCCGTTAGGGACAGTGTTGTTACGTTTAGTCCCTCTCCTCTGCAGTCAAAGCCCAGGAGGCCGCGCGCAGGCGTGCTAAGTACGGCCAGGATGAGTGTCACTGTCAATAGCTCCATGATGGTGTTGGGTGTGCGGCTCGACCAACTTTGTGACCGGTGGTCGCTACGTCGTCCTTATATACTAGCCCTTAATGCTACGGGAGGGGGGAGTACAATAGTGGGGATATCTTAGTTCCTATGATCTTAGCTCAGCGAGTTTTAGTTTGTCTGCATGCACTATTCTAACCCTATTTCCTATCTGGAGCTTAATATTATTACTTCCTAAAGTGTCAGTTATTTCGTATGGGCCTACGTATTGGTCGTCTAACTTCCCTCGGCTCGGCTCTTTAAGGAGGTAGACGCGATCTCCTGTTTTAAAGGTGCGCGCGTTCATTCTCTTATCGTAGTAATTTTTGGATCGCGCTTTGGCTCGGTCGAGGTTTTCGCGCGCATTCCCTTGTGTTTCGCGCAGTTTTTCGAATAATTGTTCCAGATATTCGACGTAAGTCTCGTTAAGTTCCCCTTCCAGAGGCGGGTCGCTTGACGGGGCGCGCGCGGTTTTCCCGAAAATTAGCTCGTGGGGGGTGTATAGCGTGCCCTCGTGTACACTAGTGTTGTAAGAAAAGGTCGCGAATTTCAGGTAGTCATCCCAGTCATCTCTTTTGCAGAATTGTTTTAAATACTCCCATAGTACGTGATG
>NW_020223975.1:0-1606 GCF_003070985.1 Temnothorax curvispinosus | reverse complement strand
TATCGCATACACGATATTTATCGCGATATCTATCAATCAATATCTATCTATTAATCGCGTACATTTTTATTTTATACTTCTTTTTTAAAAAAAATCTTTATTAATATTTTACTTTAACATGACAGAAGTTTTAAATGTAAATACTCCTCGCAAGAAATAAAAACTTAAATTTTCACAACTGCAGAAATGCTTCGATTATTATAACTATTTAAGAATAAATACATATTGACCATGTTGCAGTTGACCATAGCCACATCTGATTTGTCAATTACATGTAGATCGTATGTTGATTCTCAATAAATCTAATAAAACATACAATAAAATCATTTTTTAAATGAAAAGGTCTTTATATATGATATAACTAATTAAGCAATGTAATTAAACAATAATCTAATTAAGTAATTGAGATTGGCTATGTTTAATTGCAACGTAGTCAAACGGGACGATGATATATACTATATATAACATCAGATAAACAAAACATTTTTAACATTCTTAGTTTCATAATATCACAATATGTAGAATCACAATTAAGAGTTAAAATTTGTACTTCTGATATAAATCTACACACTACTTTTGATATGAATTAAGGCACATTAAGAAGAAATGACTTTATCTTTTAAAGACAGTCAACAACTATATGCATATTTATTGTTTTACTACTATGTGTGCGGCTTTTATTTTCCTTCTCTAGATATTCTTTACGTTGAATATTAAACATTCTAAATCGCATACGGAAAAACCTGGTCAAAATCTTTGCTGTAATATTGTGGCATTGTGGAATATTGGTACCTTCCCAAACATATAATAGCTTCTCAACAATAAAATCAATAATTTTAATATTTTCTACTTTTTTAAACGCGTCTTTCAGTTCCTGAAATGTAATTTCAGCTTTCATAATGGCTTTAAAACAGGAATCTGATACCCTGCACAAGCTGCTGTCTCCATAGCTTCGAAAATCCACAACAATTGAAAATGGATGAGAATCTGTACCATGCCACAGAACGGATTTGTAACATGTGTCACATACTTTCATTGTTTTTTTGACAGACTTTGCAACTGCTCCAGCGATGTCATATATAATAGGCCATTCCCAAATATCAATAAGATTTATGTAATTATCTTGTAATTCTGGAACATAAATGGCAGCACCTTCCATAAAAGCATCCACTTCTCCTGCTTTTTGTCTAGCTGCTGCTATTTCCTTTGATGATTTTAAAAAATCCAACTTGACTTGCTCAAAATTATCTTCTTTCACATCATTATTATAACTTGTAATTTTCGAGTATGAGCAAACTTGAGTGATTGTAATAACTTTCAAGTTTTGTTTAACATTAAGAGGATTTGGAATAGGTTGCCTAAATCGTATGAGAGAAATTAAATTTTTGAGGCAATCTTGTGTGAATCGACCTGTTAGTAAAAATTTGTATCCCTTTTCATTTAAAAAATATTCCTGCAACTCAAGAATGCTTTCTGTTGCCATTATTACTCCGGATTGTATTGGCTTCCAGTGTCCCTTTTTTCCTATTAACATGGAACGAAACACTTGCTGAGTCTTCTTTAGATGAGCAATGGCTTCATTATATGCCTCAATATTAGATTTACT
>NW_020223974.1:0-11201 GCF_003070985.1 Temnothorax curvispinosus | reverse complement strand
TATGTTTTTTTTAATGTTTGAATAAATATCCATAGTCCGTTATACATCTTATTACTATTCCGCATTTATTACATTGTTCTTTATATTCTCCTAAGTCTGTGTAATGGTTTCGTAATTTCTCAGGTAATGTGCGATTTTCGGGACACATCTTATGTTCATCAAGTAAATGTTTTTTAAATGTTTTTATTGCGTTATTAGAACGCACCCGAATGTCTTCTCCGCATTTTCTGCATTTCCATGCGTCTCCGTTTTTATCAAAATACTCCCACAACACGTTCCGTTTTTTTGAGGCCATTGTTTAGAAAATTAATTTGATCACCTTAGAAATGAATGTCAACGGATGACATATTTTAAGTCTTGTGGCAACTATACCTATAGTTCCTGTTCAATATTACATAGGTAAAAGAAGAACTCGTATAAAGGTTGGAACATTCATTGCTGAAAATTTTTTTTTAATTGTCGGTTTCATCATTTGTATACAACGATGTTATAAATTGTAAATTGCAAGAGATCTTATATGTAAAACCTGCGAATAGCAAGATAAAAGCTTAAAGCAAATAGTTCACAAAATCAGAATTTAAAAGCTCATCATTCTGCGTGCAAGATCAACGTACTTATATAACAATGAAAATTATAGAGGGAAGATTATTACAATTTTTGATTTAAAATCCAAAGCATTTTTAAACAGAAAAATACATTGCCACATTTTGGCCGATATCAAATATTTGAATATCTTTATTATTTTCATCGTGTGCATAACGTGGCCTTTAACTATTCGCGAACTGTTCGAGATAACAAAATATCCAAAATTCTTAATTCATAAATATCATAATGCGTTTTATATTTACTATCAATTATTTTTAATGGTGTTATTCGTCATCTTAAATAAAATATGTGATGCAGATTAAATAAACATCTTATTTTTGATATTTTAGAGCGGTGAGATAAAATCAATTGGAATAATAAACTCATAGAAAACGTTAAAGTTTTACGATTTATTTATAACATTATTAACACATTTCTCATAATAAACAAAATTATTAAATAAACAAAATAACATCTTTGCATACTACCGGAAAGCCTGAATATTAATTGATGTTAGCATTAAATAGAAATGAGGCCATATGGTTTCCCTATCAGAAGCAAAACTTACACCCCAGCACACAGTGCGATTAATACATTAAATTACATTAACATTATAGCACATCATAATAAATCACGATAATATTACACGATAGTCTACGAGCTTTGACGTACCGCTTTGTCGCTCGAGAAGGCTGAAAGTAAGAAGCCTCGGGGATCTGTTGACACCTGATATGTCTGGCCCCCCCATTATTATTCCTAACGTGAGGCGGATATTAGCCTGAACAATCGACGGTGATGTCAGTTACTGAAACACACCGCGAGGTGCTTTAGCAAATAAAACGAAAACTACCGTTCTTCCCGCCGCGTTCGTTAAGCCAGTCAGCTGAACCGTGAATCGTCCAACAAGGAGAAAAAGAAGAAACGAACGAACGAAAAAGCACATTAATCTACATTGATTCTTTTGTTTCGATAAAGTACAATTTACTTCATCATGAATTAACTCGATTACAAGACATTATTTTAAATCTTTCACTCCATCGCTCTATCGCTCCACATCGAGAAATTCATGTTAGGAAAAAAAATGTACCATATATTAATACTAATTAAAATTATGTTTCAATTCTAGGTGAGACATAATGACTGTTACACACACAGGCAGGAAATAAAAAGAAGAAATAAAACAGAAAACGCCTTTCTTAAACAATGTTTCTTAATCCATTTAAAAGCATAATAATTCTGTTTTTTTTATGCTTGCGATAAGTAATTAGTATAAGAATATAGTAGCAGAAAAGGAATTATATCCAGTTAAAATAAAAAAAAACACCAGCGGTGGCATCTAATTACTAAATCCAGGATAAATTTCAGTTTTTAAGATTGCTCCATATCGATTGCGAATTAACGATAATAACAAAGCGGAAAGAATGACACGATTACATCAATTATAATACGACGAGGACGGCGAGGAGCGTGCGTGAAAAATCGCGATGGAACACCCGATCCCTCGCATCTTGTACTATTCTCTGTCGTGCATGATAAATTCTGATTGTTTAATATGTACATACGCCGCTCTCGCATTCGCGCTTGCCGTCGCGAAACCAGATCCGGAAAAGATATAACAGGTTTATCTCGCATGACTCGTAGGACGAGGGCCTCAAACGGGGATAATGAGGCGAACGCGTTCGGCCGCGCTCTCGGCATGTATCTGCCTGTGCGTATATATACGTGCGCGTGTGCGTAAACAGGTGCGCTTCATTTACCGCGTCAGAATAGGCGAGATTCTTCGCTGGCGCCCGCCGCGAGATTCTTTCCGCGGGATGCAATTATTCCCTGATGGATATTGATTTATGCTGCAACGCTTGTCGAGGGGGGGGGGGAGGCGAAAGGGCATAGCGAAATGAGCGATAAATGTAAAAAAAATGTGACGTATAAAATCAAAACGTTCTTTTAGCGCGTGTATTAGCAACGAGGCCTGAACTCCAATTAATCCTTGATTTTGAAAAATATTGTATTACCTCAATTTTTTTTTATGAATTTACTCGCGTTTCAAAAATTTGCAGTTAATTTTGCTATTATTATTATTTTTTCTTTTTTTTAAATTATACGCTAAGCTTATTAAGCGATCGCTCTGGAATAATTTGTAAATACAACAGTGACGCTCTGAAATCTTCGTGTCGATACCCTTTGGGATAAACGTTCGTACTTGGCTCGCTCGAAAATTACAGGTAGACGCTGATTCGAGCGCAATCGCTAATTACACCGCACAACGGGTGTTAAACCGGCCCGTGTGCACCACGCTCCTTTGATTCTGACGGAACAATAATAACCCGTCGCGTCGATCCCAGGCTAACAAGCCTGTGTACGCGATCTTGAGACGTTGCGCGTTTGCTCGCGCATTACTTCAGTTTACTTCAGTCCTAAACGGATATTTTGCTATAACGGATAACGCCCCATCAATTCAGCGTCAACTCGAGTGACTTCTTCACACGTCTCTTAGTAATAATAAAACGTATGTGTTGAAGGCGCGAATGCGAGAAGCGGTGTGCATATTTTCTTTTGATTCTTATTGATTCATAAACATTAGCGAAAGATTTCAACTTTGTTTTCGAAACTGTTATAATCTTGTTTTGTTCCTCATACAGAAACCGCGTATAACGTTTCGCTCGAGAATCAGATTTTATTACGTTTGACGTTAAATTCGAAATGTAACTATTCCAACTTGCGGTTTTAGACCGAATTGTGCCGGAAATCTTGGCAATTAATTATTGAATTTATTGGCAGCTTCTAAATTGTGCGAACCTATCCAAGCATTAATTAAATTCGGATTAGCATTCATTTACACCGCAAGTGTAAGTTAGCATATAAATGACATCTTTACGTCAGAAATTACCAAGTAGTAGGAATTTATATATCTTGAAAACGAGAGACAAATTAATTCCGCCGATAATAACTCAACAAACCCGAGAGAAGTCTGGTTCATTAATCTTACAATATCGAGAAGTTTCTCTCCCAATATTTTTTATTTTTCTTCGTCACTTCGTCACATCTTGTTTCACTTTGATGAAGTATCTGGACGTTGCTGCCTTACAAACGTATGTGACAAATCGTAAATGTAACAAAGATAAGATACAACATTACGGAAGAAAATGTAATTTTCCAGATCAACGAACGGGTTGCGCCTCTTAAGTATTACAGTCCTCTGGACATTGAATTTAGGGAAGACGACCGCCGCGCCGGGTGGACCTTTAAGTTCACCACGACGCGTTTGATGAACGTTTGTCGCTCCAGCCGCGCGGTGCGAGTAAGCGGCCAAGGCAGCAGCAGCGGTCTCAGACAGACAGACAGAAGCACCGAGAGGCACCTGTCCCTCCACTCTGGTGTATGTACTGCGAGGAGGGGCCCGGACGGGGCACTGGATATACCCCGCTACGCGATTCAGTACCCCGCGCACGCTCACGCTGATAAGACCTTATTCTAATCACCCGTTTACTTGTCGACCTGATAGGAAGCAAGGCGCCGCGCCGCGTGTGTCGTCGCGTCGCTTAGCGCGCGCGCGCGACACCTCTCAATCGCTAGACGAGAGACGAATTTCGTCCACGCGTGCACACGAGATCAGTGTCACGTAATGTTCCCCGTATACGTGCGTTGATCGCCGGGATGAAACCCCTTTCATCTCTCGCGTTTAGTGCGCGCTAATGTGCGAGACGCGACGTAATGTTTCGACGAAATACAGGTAGACAATTGTCCTCTTGCAAAACTTTATTCGGCACAGAATTAGTGGTGTGAGTCGAAGATGGGTTCGCTTCGAGAGACAACTGAGAACTAAACTTTACGGTTCAAGAGGATCCTCGTTTAAAGAAATAGATTGAATTTCCGTTGAAATGTTGATCAATGACGCAACGCGTTCCAATATCGGAAGTAGTGATTGGCGCGGTTTCTTAGAAGAAGTAAAAGCAGAAAGGTTGACATATGACGCAATGATCCGCTAGGATCATTATATAGGATTAATCTTTTTATATAGCTGATCATGGATCGGAAGTTCAGAAAAAGTTTTAGAGAAAAAGTAAGTGGGTCATGGGATCTAGACAGATAGCGGGACTAAGGTTCATTAAGGTTTTAGTTTGGGCAACATTTGCTTAAAAACTGTTTTGTAAAAAATTTTAGGAATAGAAATCGTAAATATGTGAGATAAGAATTGCGGCACGTAACAGCGCGTCGCATGCCCTCGGCGTCGTTTTCGCTCCTCCCGGAAGCATCGTGTAAACGATGATGAGCAGGTGCCAAGCACCTTCGGTGCCGCGGGTGTCCGTGTTCGAGTTAATCGCCGCGCATGAAACGCTGGGCTTACTTATTGATCCCTAACAGATTTCCAAGTAATACATATCTGAGTAAAATAATAATTTCTTTGTTTTAGTCTAGTTGCAGATTATTGGAGAGAGATCATTGTTAAAATATAAAACACGTACTTTTCTCTCTCAAATCATTTCACGCAGATTGATATACATGCAAAGCAAGTTTGCAAATGTTTTAGAAATAATTCGCTATTCGTTTTTTAATATATTTCTTGTTTAGGAATAAGAATACTATGCAAGTGCAACGTCTGGTTGCGTTCTACGTGATTTAAATCTGAATACATTATTAGGTTTATAGACTTCAATTTTTCAAAGTCATTGTCAATAAAGTAAAACTTAATTAAATCGAAGAAATGTCCATCGTTATGTTCGAAAAATATTTGCTTTACATAAGGATTATGGTATATAACGCTCTCCTCTTTGGTTGAGTAAAAGTTTATAAATTTACTATAAGGATTACAACCTTTCACGTTGCATTTCTTCTCTGTGATATAACTCTGAAAACTATCCTCGCCATGCTATCTCCCACTTATGCTACACCTCTCATGTCTCCTTATATAGTTACAATTTTGATAATGCTCCAAGTAAATTCTTTCTACATTCAATATTCTATGTACACAGCGACCTAATCGAATCTCTATAACAACTGTAAATGTTAAGCAAAATAATGTAAATCATTATGCTAACTAAAAGTAGATAAAATCTGTATCTAAGTAATCCGTATCCATATCCTGTCGATGACTGATAATCAGCTGACTACATATACAATTTAAAAGAGGTACTCGGGTACAGTTTTGCAATCGTCAGATACATAATTTAACGATAAACGCCAGACGACAAACGAGTACGTTTGGAAATAAAATTATTTTTTTGAGTTAAAATTATTCAAATAAAAAAATTCTGAGGAATTTTAAGTTTCACATTTAGCCAAATATTGGAAGTTCGTAATAATTGAGATGAGAATTTCATAATAATTATTCAAATTTACCGTGATATATTTTCTCTGACTTTCTCCGACGTCTTCAGACTGTTAATGATGTAGGTATACGTGACAAAAGTTTAAGAAGTTCAAGTTTGATTATCGCGATCTTCGTTGGATCACTTTATGGAGTAAAATGAATTCGTTGAAAGTATGCGGAACACCGCGAACACTGCGTGTGTGACAATAATTCTTCTGCGAGAGATGTGTTGTGCACTCCACTGTGTCTGAGAAGATTAAAGTGACCAGCCGAAACACGGGTGATTCATAGAACGAGTCAATCCTATGCTACGATCGAACATCAAAAGGATTTTATGGAAATTGGATAATTTAATAGATACTACGAAATGAGAAAGGTACGAAAGTCGAATTTAATCCCAGAAGACCGCGAGTAGAGAGTTCAAAGCAGGAATGGAGCAAGCCCATATAATTTCCAAGATTTACTCTATATACAATATATATATATATATATATATATATATATATATATGTATATATATACGAGCTCGTATTTGAAACAACAAATTATACAATAATCCTATCGATAATTTGGAATGCAAATTTTAAAATAAATTATAAACTTACTCCAATCTTGCTTAGAAAATGTTCAATTATTTTTACTACAAATACGTAAGATAGAATTAAAATGCATGAACAAGAGATAACTTTGTGACAAAATAGTCATAGATTAGCGAATTAATGTAACATATGTGTAGTATAGAAAACGCGACCCAGATGCGCGGCAATCACGATAATTGTTGGAATAAATGTCAATGCAAACACGAGATAACCGCATCGCTGCACATTGCCATTGAATACCACTTGCTATCTCGCATTTGCACGCGGTTACCCACCGACGATGTTGCGTTATTAGCTGCATGCAATTGTTTCTGCCGCGAGAAGATACCCTGATGCCCACTGAGAAATTTGAAACAAAGTAAATGCATTGCCGCGTGCATTTCAGAGTAAACGTTAACGCATGTTGCCTTCGTCTATAAAGAAAAGAAAATGCGATTTTCCTCAGAAACTATCGCGTTTATTTTTATCTAGAGCTCCTTTTCTTTAACAAACTGTAACTTTCCAACAGCGAAAACTATTTGTTTGATTTGTAACTTGAATTAAATATAAAATATCAATTTACAAATTTTTTACGTATCTTGAATTGGTGTCAGACCAGATTTTAAAGTGAAGGTCGATAGAATCGTAAAATAAAAATTATCACGAATTAATACTTATTAAATTTTATGTGTTTTACGTTTCAATAACAACAACAATTTATTGCTGTTATTGAAAGTTGATGGCGAGTTCGTGACATGGATAGCTAAATGCAAATAATGCGGTTTGGACATAACCACGCACGTAACGATGTGTTATCATATTAATGTTTCCCAGTGAGAGATCTCTGGAATTTCAACAATTTCTATTAGGCCGTTGTGTCGCGTGCGTGTGAAGATGTGAAAAAACCATAAATACATATGTATCATCTCTAATTCTGTTTTCTTATCTTACTTATTTTGCCTCTGCACGCTTTGAACCGTATTCCCTCTCGACAAAAACAAACCTAATTTACGTATAAACTAACATTTTATGATAATGCTACGTCTTAAGTAGTCATTGAAACTTTAGCTTAATGTGTAATCAGTTATTCTTAAAATATATGGATATAAATTGCAAACATTTTAATAAATATTTTTAAATATAGACATATAAATGACGTATAAATGACTTTTACGACAACTTAAAACAATAAAAAACGCAATTTAATACATTTAAATTTATAAAACTTTTCAATAAACATGTGAAAAGAAAATTTTGAAGAAGATTTATAAAAAGAATTACAAAAATTATTATGCTTTTATTACACATATATTCAATCTTGTCATAAAAAATATGTCACAAATATAATATAATACGATAAAATAAAAGTAGCTCAGCTTCCTTGTTCTCAGAATTGTCATTATAGCAAATATGTACCGTTATGTTCTTTGATGATGTATATCGTTCGATAAGTTTATATTTGTTAAAAAACCACTCGTTCCATCTCACATTGAATATTAAACTGAATGAAGATAGCATATTTACCTTATATCTGTCATCATTGTTTCTCGTTCAAAATTATATTGGTTTGAAAGTCTTCTTAATTTTGTTATGTTTAATTTTGTGTAATCAAACTTTAACATTCTTAGAAAAATTATTTTTTCTCAATCTTCTAAGTTTTCTATAAGTTGGGGTTCATCGTCATCTTCTGTAGAAGTGGACACACTCTGCCACTTCTCTGCCAATTGGGTGACTCTTTTCTCCCAAACCGACTTTACATTTGAGAGAGGGTACGTTTCTCTCTTTTTCTCTTTAAACCATTCAATCCATTTTATTTTATCTAAAGTCTGAAAACAACATAAAATTCATTATTTTTAATGCTAAAAATATATGAATATACGAATATACACATTTACGAAAAAGGTGTTACCTCCTTTTGGTAATAAAAATATAAATACAAGTAACTTATGAAATGTTGAGTGTTTATACTATTAAATGCATATTTTAAAATATAAGATTTTAGAAACGGTTCAAATTCGGAAGGCATTTCTTCTAGATAATAAAAGAGTATAGTGCCTCGTTCGAAAGGCACATATGCAATAGCGATACCAGGCGATAAATTCGCCGATAATTTGGGTAATAGGAATTTTAGCAAACTCATGGATTTTTTTATCCTAATAATAAATCTATTTAAAATAACTGTTTCCATAAGCTTATACTTATATCGTTTAACGATGCGATCGAGAAATCGCAAAATGCAGTTTATAATGGTTACCGTTTGTAAATCGTTATTTTCTGTCAAATGTGGCGGATATAATAAAAAGGTAGACATTATACATAGATATTAATTTTTAACAAATGTCTATTTAAAACCTTAAAATATAATGCCTGTACAAGAAAAAATAAATACTGTAATATAATATTGTTGCGCTCCGCAGTCACACAGACACTCGCGTTCGCGCCGCGCACTTCTGGTCTCGCGTAAAGAAAGGGACACTCTCTTACTTAAGAATCTCGGGTTTATTTCAGAAATACAAAAGAGGATTCGAGAGCAGAACCGTGCGGTTCGAATCTCTGGTAAAATCTGACAGGCGATGATTAATCAATAAATCAAAGAGTCCCCCGTTGTCAAGGGACGCGCTTCGGCTTGAAGCTTTCGCAGAGCGAACCCAAGTTCAGCCCACGGGTAACGGGTGTCGGGGCACGGGCGCAACAATATCAATCTTTTAAATGCTTTAAATAATAAGTAAAATAGATTTTTAAAATTGCTTTCGCGTAGCGATAAGAAGAAAAGAGACGAGGATCTAAGATTGGCCTGTTATTTCAACGTTCCACGTTAACGGAGGGACCTCAAGGATACTCAATTATACGCGTATACGGTTCGCATCCATTTTTTTCTACAGACGATTAATTTATGGAGCAATGCGGGAAGTCGGCGATAAACGAACGTCTTTCCATTCTTCGTGGTGCATTTCCTCGTTCGGTACCCGCGCGAGCGCCCACGTTCGGCCGTCGCGGCCATTTCACGGCACGCACTTATTTACGTTAACGAGCCGTGTAACGAAACTTGTATAGCGCATAATCCGACAATTCCCAGCCCAATTTGCCGCTAAACAAAACGCATTCCTCGCAACGCCGCGTTCCGCGCTTCTGTGCGCGCGCGCGCCCGTCGGCCCCGGCGCGGCGCGGCGTGGCGTCCGAGATTTAACGAGGCCGCCGATCTTGCCGCAGAAATTCCCGATCCCTATCGTCCATGGGAAACAGTAATAATTACTCGTCCCCCACCTGGCTACTATTAATTAGTGACTAATTACCCTCTTCGCGGACCGCCCCACGCGAACTGAGTAAACTGCCAATTGCTCGCAACTCGCGATGGGCATGAAAGGGGTTTAACGAACCCACTGGTGAACGCGCGTTTCTCTGTTTAACGCTCTTTTCCACGCTTTGAAAAAGAATTCTTCGCTGATAATGTAGAGCATTAATATAGAGATTATATCGCATTTTAGGAAATTGACAAGCACTGATAAATAAAAACCGCGTTTGTGTAAATAAATTTTTCACATCTCAAATACTTTCTTTTCTGTAATTAGATTTTATATATATATATATTTTTTATTATTTTAAATTGGTTGTTGGATATTTCTATGTCATATAGAACCGAAATAAATGCAGTCTTGCGTTGAAGATTATTCAAAATTTACATAAATTGTATTCAAAATTTAAAAAATTCTAAACAAATTTTCAAGCATTTAAATAACATCACATATTTTCTTCTGTCAAATTGAGAAAACTTCAATTGCACGATTTTCATCCAGGATATTGATGGTCAGGGTTTGTTTGCAATCGCCGGCGGTCGTCGCCATAACATTACTCAAGAAAGCGTCTATTGAGGCTATTGAATCAATATAGAAGCCAGTGATAACTTCCAATTGACTTTAGTCGCTTAGACACGTGCCTTCATTTGATTCTCGTTATTTGTCCACGATTTTTCACGGCCTTTGTCAACATTCCAGATGTAACATTTCTCTCTTCAATATAAAAAAGGGAATTTTTTTTCATTAATAAGGATTATTTAGAAATCGCGATATGCTGAAATCGGTCGTACTCGTTTTAAACAAACTTGACCAAGGCGTATTTTTTAATTAGCGAAAATATGTGATTTCTCTAAAAAAATATTTACCCAGAAACTTTGTTTTTTATTCCTGCAAGTCTCAGCTGAATCTTGTGAAAGCAGTCATTTTCCTGCTCGAAAGAAAGGCGGATAAACACTGGTATTTTTAACAACAGAAAACCGAACCGATCTCGTCTCGGCCTCGTAATACGGTCGCCCGTTCGCCAAACGCCGTCCGTTTCTTAACACGTGCACGCTAATGTGGTGTAAATTTGACGAAATCGCTAGTTGCTTCTAGAGAACTAGTCGTAAGGAGGTAAACACATTGTTCAATGCTCGACACATGAGAACAAAAATTCAACGTACGTTAAATAATATAGATACGTCAGATATATATCTTACATAAATTGCCATGTTTTTATTGTGAAGAATTGTGTTTCAACACTAGTATTAATCAAAGAGTAATGAAATCTGATTATTTATTAGGTACCTAGAAGCCTAGAAGCCTAAGTCGCCGGGAGTGGGTGAAACATTCGATATAATATTACTTACAGCCTGTTACACGATAACCTGAGAAACAATAGGAATTTGCAAGATTATATTTAGTCCTTTGAGGATTCACAATTATTAAGATGTTATT
>NW_020223973.1:0-6518 GCF_003070985.1 Temnothorax curvispinosus | reverse complement strand
AGACAACAAACATCAGGCGATTTTACCTCGCCACTTCTCAACCTTAATCATCGCTCACGCCCATTTGCGCACCCTGACTGGAGGAACTCAGCTGACATTGGCTCATGTCAGGCACAATTACTGGATCATCGGCGGACGGGCTCCGGTGAAGTCTCATATTTTGCGGTGTGCTCGGCAGAGGGGGATCCGTGCTCATCAACTGATGGGCCAACTACCTCTCTCTCGGGTTACGCCGGCACGTCCGTTTGCTCATAAAGAAGTCGACTATGCAGGACCGCTCACTATCAAAACATGGAAGGGATGAGGTGTGAAAATATACAAGGAAGTGATCTGTGTTCGTCTGCTTCTCCACCTCCGCAATTCACCTCGAAGTAGTCAGTGACGACTCATCAGAAGGATTCATCGCAGCCTTCCGAAGATTCTCAGCGAGAAGGGGAATTGCTCAGATCATGTATTCGGACTGCGGGACAACATTCATTGGAGCAGACGCCGCGCTCAAGAAAATGTTCATCCAGGGCTCTCAAGAACATCACGGATTGCTAAAGTTTTACAACTTAATGACACAGGATGGGAGTTCAACCCACCAGGCGCTCTACACATGGGGGGCAAGTGGGAGGCGGTAGTAAAGTCTGAAGTTTCATCTGAGACGGACTATCGGGGAGACTCTACTCACGACGGAAGAACTCACAACGTTGCTTACGCAAAACAAGGACATTCTCAACTCGCGGCACTTAGAACCGCTGAATGACGACCCTGAAGACGTCTCAGCGCTCACACCAGGTCATTTCCTCATTGGAGGTCCAATCACTACCATACCCGAGCCATCTCTGATTGACCTAGGAACCTCACGACTATCTCGGTGGCAGCTCATCCAGCAGCGTGTTCAACATTATTGAAAATAACAGCTCTCTGTTTCAGGTTTATCGCTCTTTTTAAGGCACAATGGTCGGCTCACTATCTGCAACGCCAGCAGGCGATCTCCAAGTGGCATCATCCTAACAATAACATTAAGGTGGGCTCCATCGTGCTGCTCACCGACGAACGCTCTCCACCGTGCAAATGGCCACTCACTAGAGAAACAGCTTTGCACCCCAGCAAGGGTGGACTCACCAGGGTTGTTACCCTCAAGACGGCCACCACGACACTCACTCGGCCAAGTGCCAAGCTTGCCATATTACCCATTTCAACCGGAAGAAGGATCAAGAGTAAGAAATCATCAACAGGGTTGCTGATGGCGGGCGGAATGTTCGAGATTCCGTTAACGCTGCGCCGTCAGATCAGATGGCAGCATCGATCGGATAACGACGCTAGATCACCGCGGCAGCTTGCGCCGCGCACGGGCGCGCTCATTGCCAACGTCTTCCTCGCGATATTCAGAGTCGTACAAATGGCCGCGCAGTGATCAGACGCACGACATGTGCTCTGTGCATTTTCGATTGTAACTACACATTGAAGTGCCCACCGCAGTGATTACAACAGCTGCCGAGATACTGCATTAACATGTAAAGCGACCACTCATCCTGCTCTACTCGGGTACATCACCACGACGACTCAGGCTCACATGTGCGCGAGTGCCGACCGCCACGTGTCTCACCGGCTCACGGGCAATTCATCGAAGAGGACGGCAATCAATATAATTGCCTTTCATTTACACGGACTATATACACCTCATTTATACACCGCTCATCGATTCTCAGGTCAGATTGTATCAATTTCGACGCATTAAAGACGCATTAAAGACGGCTCAGACTGTGGTCTGAGTTACACAAAATAAAGTGAATATTGAGTTAACACCTTCCACGCGCGTCCTTCTCATCCCGCTTCCATCGCCGGGATTAATCAGCGATTTCGCGAACATTTGGTCCTTCGAGCCGGATGCGTGGAACTTAAAGTGTAACTCAGACACAGATCATGTGAACAGAGCATGCCTTTCACGACATGCCACGTGGATATTATCGCGCGCTTCCGCGAGTGAAGTACAGACATTCTCACGCGCGCTCGCGAGTGTTACACAAACATGTTCACGCGCTCCCGCGAGTGTAAATAGACATTTTCACATGCTCAATACATGACATTGTAGACTCTCGATTCGCATAGTGTTTTTCTCACGCGTCTCTCGAACGTTCTCGAATCGTGCAGCATTTCTTACACGTGTCTCGACATTTCTCAGGTATTTCATCGTGCGCAGCTCAGGGACGGCTCAACATGACGGAACCCGCAAAGGCGGGTACGGGAGGTACGGAGATCACGACGCCGCTGCTCGAGGTACCACCGGCTCGCACATCGGAACGCCAAGCCTTACCCGTGCGCTTGTCCACGGAACTCATCCTAAATGAACCGCCTGGTGACGGTGCGGAATATTGGCGACACGCTGCCAACTTGTGCAGAGGACATGCCGTTAGAGGAGGTCATCCAAATCTCAATGCAACTCGAAGAGGCGAACAAGGCGGTTCTCAAGGAGCATGCATATCTTGAAGCTTCACAGCCGTCGGCGCTCATTCAACAGCAACGCGCACGTTGACAGCTCAGCATGTGGCAGCTCAACCGGCCCGCACGGCAGCATTTCTAATTTACCCGTCCGATTGTTGCAACGGCACTCACTTCATTGTGATGTGCACGTAATTTAGGGATCTTTCAATAGGCGATCGACAAAAATTAGTCATACCACGGAGGCTTTGGTTCAAATGCCTCGGCCGCCACAACGGCCGCTCATGTAAAGGCTCACGGGGGTGCAAGAAGTGCACCAACCGACACGATGCTGCATGAGGCTCATCAGTCGAACTCATCAGCGAAGCCGATCACCAGCTCAGCTGCGTCAGCTCAATAGGAAGATGGTGCAATCGTCGCTCACTCATCTTTGGCCCGCTCATTACACTCAACATTACTCGCTATGGCCCTGGCTCAGATCAGATCATCTGTTCATACTCAATGCGTATGGCCTCTCATTGTTTCAGGTTCAGAACTTACCTTTGTTTCAGAATCTCTTGTTCGCCAGCTCAACATCACTCGTCATCGTTCCGTCATTCATTACCGGAATTGGTGGCGAAGAAGGCGACGCAAACTCGAGGAGTTGCATTCCTCAAGCTCCGCTCACTTCGCTCAAGATCAGACGTCATCATTCAAGCTCACATTTGCAGACGTTAACAAACATCTTGCCATCATTCAACGCTGCACCACAGGAATGGCCGCATCTCACCAGGGTAGCCTTGGCTGATCCAGATGTTTTGACACCTCGGCCAGTGGATATTATCATTGGAGCTGACTCATATGGGCAGATCATCAAGCCCAACATCATCAAACGGGATACATTGATGCCAATTGCGCAGCTTTCAATCTTTGGATGGCTCGTCCTCGGGCCTGTCGACACATCATCATCGGCACCTGCTGCAGTGCATCATGCATCAATTCATGAGAGGGAAGATGCTCTCGATGAGTTACTGTCGAGATTTTGGACACAGGAAGAAGTGCCTGCGAGCAACAATCCTGAGCTTACTCCTGACGAGCAAAGATGTGAAGAACATTTCAAGAGTACTGTATCACGGGATTCAACAGGTCGATACACAGTTCGACTTCCACCAAAATCATTACCTGATACTCTTGGCGATTCGTATCTCACTGCGCATCGATGTTTGCAAAGTCTACAAAGGAGACTCTCCCGAGATGAAAACTATCGACGTCTGTATCATCAATTTATGACAGAATATCGAGATCTCAACCACATGAAGAAAGCTTCACCCGTTTCCAGTCAGCAGACGCAATATTATTTGCCACACCACGGAGTGCTCAAACCAGACAGTGCAACCACGAAATTACGTGTGGTATTCAATGGCTCGAGCGCATCCACATCTGGCCGCTCACTTAATGATATCATGCACACGGGAGCCAAGTTGCATTTAGACGTCACCGATGTCTTGCTCTGGATTCGACAATTTCGACACCTAGTTGCCACGGACATCACCAAGATGTATAGACAGATCAACGTGCATGAAGATGACTGGAACGTACAACGGATTCTCTGGCTCGACGAACTGCTCAATTAAGTGGCACATTATCTAACCACGGTCACGTATGGCACCAAGGCTGCCCCGGTCTTGGCAGTACGAACGCTGCTGCCACTGGTGAAGGACGAAGGCCATAATTTTCCTCTTGCAGTGCCGTCCATCCTTCAAGGTCGATACGTCGACGACAGCTTTGGAGGCGCTGACACTGTCCAACAGTTAATCAAAATTGCATTGCAGCTGAAGAACTTGTGCATGGCGGGCGGTTTTCCCTCAGCCAAGTGGCACGCGACTCATCTAGACGTGCTCACTGCGGTTCAAGCAGAGAAAGACCAGGGCTCCCAAATTACATTTGACGATTGCGCAACCAAGATACTCGGATTACGATGGCTTCCTCAAGAAGATTCATTCGCATTCGCAACAAGGATCTTGTCGCATCCGATCATCTCACCAAACGCCTCGTTTTGTCTGAAGTGGCTCAGATATTCGATCCACTAGGCTTTGCATCACCAGTCGTGATCAAGGCGAAGATGCTTTTGCAGGAGCTTTGGCTTCATAAGCTCCAATGGGATGAACCACTGCCATCCCAGCTCTCATCACGATGGCTCATCATCAGAAAGGAACTCACCAGCTTGCGCAAGATCTCAATACCTCGGTGGTATAACACATGGAGTACATCGACAGTGGGATTTCACGGCTTTTCTGATGCTTCTCAACTGGCAATGGCTGCAGTCGTATTTATCACCGTCCACGGCTCTAATGGCGCCACGATTTCATTGGTGTGCTCCAAAACAAAGGTAGCACCACTCAAGCGGCTCACCATCCCGAGACTTGAACTCACCGCAGCTCTGCTGCTCTCAAGACTCATGCAATACGTTCAAGCCACCTTGATGTTGAACGTCACAGCAACTCACCTGTGGACGGACTCTGTTGTGATACTCACGTGGATCAAATCTCATGCATCGCGCTGGAAGGATTTAGTGAGAAATCGGGTCTCTCAAATTCAAGAGCTCACTGCGAACGCACATTGGAAATACGTACCAGGTACGTCCAACCCAGCCGATTGCGCCTCACGAGGATTAAATACTGCTCAACTCCAAAGTCACTCATTATGGTTGACGAGACCACCGTGGATACTCACCCCTGAAGCTTGGCTATCTCAACCCGCGCTTTCGGACGAGTTGAGCGCGCATGAGGCTCGTCCTGGCATTGCGCTACATGCGGCCGCATCTCAACCGGACTATCACTGGGACCTGATATATAGGTACTCAACTCTCAACAAGTTATTGAAAATAACAGCTCTTTGTTTCAGGTTCATATCGCTTCTGGGAAAGCACCGACGCAAAAACACTGGACTTACACTCAGCTTTGGAGGAGGCCAGACTCTTCTGGATTAAGGCTACTCAAGCGGCATACTTCACGCACGAGATCAAGATGCTCACGGCCAACTCGAGACTACCAACTGCTCACGCATTCAGTCGATTGACTGCGTATATAGACGCTCAAGGGATCATCCGAGTTGGCGGCCGCCTCAACCAATCAGCACTAGATCAAGACAACAAACATCAGGCGATTTTACCTCGCCACTTCTCAACCTTAATCATCGCTCACGCCCATTTGCGCACCCTGACTGGAGGAACTCAGCTGACATTGGCTCATGTCAGGCACAATTACTGGATCATCGGCGGACGGGCTCCGGTGAAGTCTCATATTTTGCGGTGTGCTCGGCAGAGGGGGATCCGTGCTCATCAACTGATGGGCCAACTACCTCTCTCTCGGGTTACGCCGGCACGTCCGTTTGCTCATAAAGAAGTCGACTATGCAGGACCGCTCACTATCAAAACATGGAAGGGATGAGGTGTGAAAATATACAAGGAAGTGATCTGTGTTCGTCTGCTTCTCCACCTCCGCAATTCACCTCGAAGTAGTCAGTGACGACTCATCAGAAGGATTCATCGCAGCCTTCCGAAGATTCTCAGCGAGAAGGGGAATTGCTCAGATCATGTATTCGGACTGCGGGACAACATTCATTGGAGCAGACGCCGCGCTCAAGAAAATGTTCATCCAGGGCTCTCAAGAACATCACGGATTGCTAAAGTTTTACAACTTAATGACACAGGATGGGAGTTCAACCCACCAGGCGCTCTACACATGGGGGGCAAGTGGGAGGCGGTAGTAAAGTCTGAAGTTTCATCTGAGACGGACTATCGGGGAGACTCTACTCACGACGGAAGAACTCACAACGTTGCTTACGCAAAACAAGGACATTCTCAACTCGCGGCACTTAGAACCGCTGAATGACGACCCTGAAGACGTCTCAGCGCTCACACCAGGTCATTTCCTCATTGGAGGTCCAATCACTACCATACCCGAGCCATCTCTGATTGACCTAGGAACCTCACGACTATCTCGGTGGCAGCTCATCCAGCAGCGTGTTCAACATTATTGAAAATAACAGCTCTCTGTTTCAGGTTTATCGCTCTTTTTAAGGCACAATGGTCGGCTCACTATCTGCAACGC
>NW_020223972.1:0-2837 GCF_003070985.1 Temnothorax curvispinosus | reverse complement strand
ATTCTGAGGTTACCCTCCCGTGGATACGCTCGGCTCCGCACCGTTGGAAGACGTTCGTGCGTAATCGTGTCGCACGCATCCAGTCTAACACAAACATTTCCTGCTGGAAACATGTCGATACCAAATCTAACCCCGCTGATTGTTGCTCAAGGGGCTTGTTCCCCCAGGAACTAGTCGATCACCCGCTGTGGTGGACCGGTCCTGCGTGGCTCGTCGAATTCGAACCCACTCAAGAAACGACATTGGAAGCGGAGGACCTCCCCGAGGAGGAAGAAAATTCTCGCGCCTTTGTTTCCACAAATCCTGCTGATGATGTAGATTCCATTACTGTTGTCAATTCGCTTTTCGATCGCTTCTCGTCGTTAGATAAACTCGTCAGAGTGTTCGCGTATTGTCTCCGATTCGTTACCAAAACTAGATCAAATGCGCTCACTCTCGTCGTGGATCAAATCGAATTTCACTCGACCTTGTTATACCTCGTCAAATTTGTACAATCTCGTTGTTTTGCAGAGGATATCAGTAGCTTAAGACGCAATCAGAGTTGCTCCAAACCTCTGCGAAAATTCGCCCCCTTCTTGGATGCTCACGGAGTCCTCAGGGTGGGCGGCAGGCTGACCCATTCCGCCATCTCATACGAGGCTAAACACCCGGCATTGCTGCCTAACTGACATCGACTCACGGAACTTATAGTAGAGCGCACCCACCGCCTACATCTGCATCCGGGACGTCGAGCGTTATATTATATCCTGTCACAAAACTTCTGGATCCTGGGGGCCCATCAGGCCATTAAACGCTGCCTATCGCGCTGCTATCGGTGCTTCAGGGCGAATCCACGCCCGATGCAACCGCCCATGGCGGACCTACCGTTAGATCGAGTACATCAGGCTAAGCCCTTTTCGATCACCGGAGTCGACTACGCTGGGCCATTTCCAGTCTACAATTGTCGTTCCCGCGGAGCAACCCCGTTCAAGGCCTACGTGTGCCTTTTTGTCTGCTTCGCAACCAAGGCAGTTCACCTAGAGCTCGTCTCTTCTCTATCTACAGAATTGTTCCTGTCAGCCCTGAGGCGCTTCATCGCTATACGTGGCCGTTGCTCGCGAATATACAGCGACTGCGGCACCAACTTTGTTGGAGCTCAGCGAGAGCTCGTCGGCTGCATGCAGGCCGCCTCGGAACGGGAGCAAATCCAGTGGGCCTTCAATCCCCCCTTGGCGCCGCATTTCGGTGGCCTTTGGGAAGCCGGGGTCAAATCGATGAAGACCCACTTGAAGCGATTAGTGGGGACACAGATCCTCACCGTGGAGGAGTTCAGTACGCTCGTAACCCAAGTAGAAGCTATCCTGAACTCCAGACCCCTCTGTCCCACCAGTTCAGATCCCAGCGACCTCGGGGTGCTCTCCCCGGGGCATTTCCTCACCCTGGAGCCTCTCGTGGCGGTTCCACACCCTGACCTGAACCCGGTGCCGATGAACAGACTCGATCGGTGGCAAATGGTGCAACATATACACCAGCATTTCTGGAAGAGGTGGCATGACGAATACCTGCACACCCTCCAACAGCGACCGAAATGGTTGCAATCGGCACTTACGGTAAAAAAGGACCACTGGTCCTGGTAAAGGGCGAAAACGCTCCTCCCTTGCAATGGAGGCGAAGGCGAATCGTGGAACTGCACCCGGGCCGTGACGGCGTCGCTCGGGTCGCTACGGTGCGGACGGCGGATGGCGTGCTTACCCGTCCTCTGGTGAAGTTGTGCCCACTGCCGATGGACACTTCGCCAGAAGAATCTGTTCAGGCGTAGAAAATACGTCGTATTTTGGTGGGCGGTATGTTCGGCGTATCGCCTTGTATATAGTATAGTCGTTGTTATAGTTACTTCATGTTCATGTAGTCGTATATAGTTCACACTTAGGTGCATAAGTCATTTGTAATTCTCGCGCGAAACGTCGGCGGATCGCGAGCAGTCAAATCATGCGACTCACCTGTCGGTGCTGCCATCGCCCATCCGCCGACGGTATCCACCCCCCCGGAAAGGGAACAACTACTCGCCCGCAGCGACATGGACCTTCCAGGACCGCGGGGACAGGACACTCATCGTCAAGTATTAGGAGAAGACACACCTCTCAGCACTTTTTCGTCAAGCCGCCGTGCAGCACACACACATATATTCTGAGAGCCGTCTTACGGCACACATTCGCCGGGCAGAACGAACCACGGAATCGCCTTGCCGCCTCGCTCAACCGGGAGTGCACACGTTCCCTACTGCTTTCTCTCCTGCCTGCTCTATCGCTTGCTCTCCACCGCTTGCTTGCTTGCACGAGTTTTGCCACCGCATGCCGAACGAGACGAGACCCACGGAGCGGCCAAGTTCAGAGGACAGGACGAGGACTGGCGGAATCACGGGGACGACGGCCGACACGGTGAGTCGCTTCGCTTAATATTTCGTTGCATGCGCTTCTGCCTTTGCGTTAAACATTTGATAGTCGTGAGGGGAAATCGACAAGCCCCCTCTGGTCCTTCGAGTAACAATATCGCAAATCTTGCCTCCGGGGCGAAACTATCCCCGTTCAACATGTAAAGTGTTTGAAATATGAAATACACATAAAATATGTAAAATACACACATGTGCAATATCTTTATTAATATTTTTTCCAATACTGTAATATAATACTCACAATACGTTACGTTACGTTATACTACATACATTCATACGTTATACGACATACATACGTACGACATGCGTACGACATACATACGTTACATACATATATTATTACATACATATACTATTATTACATTATACCCGATTCGACCGATATGTTACCGTGGAGACATTATCA